>NC_052151.1:15240695-15486964 GCF_902713615.1 Scyliorhinus canicula | reverse complement strand
ATTATGTTCGTTGGTGTATAAAATCAAAATTTTTCAATAAAAATTATTTAAAAACTCAATTTGTTCTCACTGGAACATGGAGATTGAGGGGCGACTTGATAGAAGCCTACCAAATTATGAGGAGCACGGACAAAGTAGATAGTCAGAGACTTTTCCTAGGGTGGAAGAGTCAGTTACTCGGGGACATAGATTAAGGTGCGAGGGCAAGTTTAGAGAGATGTGCGAAGGAATTTTTTTTTTTTACACAGAAGGTAGTGGGTGCCTGGAACTCGTTGCCAGAGGAGATGGTAGAAGCAGTACGATAGTGACGTTTAAGGGGCGTCTTTGACAAATACATGAATAGCATGGGAATGGAGGGATATTGGCCCCAGATGTGTAAAAGGTTTTAGGTTAGACGGGCAGCATGGTTGGCGCAGGCTTGGAGGGCCGAAGGGCCTGTTCCTGTGCTGTACTTGGTTTGTGCTATGTTCTTCTTGAAGAGAAAAGGGTTAAGAGTAGATTTGTTAAAGATGTTTAAAATCACGAGCGGACTCGACAGAGTAGATACGTAGACACTGTTTCAGCTCATAAGATGATCAAGAATGAGAGGGCACAGATTTAAAGCGATGTGCAGGAGAAGCAAAGATGACGTGAGAAAAGTTTTTTCACACACGGAGTGGTTTGGGTCTGGAATACACTGCCTGGAGGTGTGGTGGAGGCAAGTTCAATCAAGGTATTTAAGAGGGCATTTAATGATTTTTTGAAAAGAAAGATTGTGATGGGATATGGAGAAAAGGCAAGGGAATGGCACTAAGACATGATGCTCGGTCAGAGAGCTGGTTCAGACACAATGAGCCAAATGGCCTCCTTCTGCACTGTAACAATTCTGTGATTCTGTGAGTGTAGATTCTTTTTTAAAAATATTTTCATTCAAGGTTTTCATTTTTATACAAAACACAAAATACAGCCATCTTGATACAGCTATCATTTAACAAAGCCTCTCCCCACTACTATAAACATCCTACACGCTCAGTTTTATAGCTAAACAATAAAACAGTAATAACTATAACACAAAACAAAATCACCCCCACCCCCTCACACCATACCTACTGACATTTACTGATCCTTAAAAGGAGATGAACAAACTCCACTTTGAGGGGAACCCCCTTCTCCGAAGATAAATAATTGTATCTTCTCCAGATGCAGGACTTCCGCCAAGTTACTCACCCACCCTACTGCTTCGGGTGGTACTTAGCCTGTCAGCCTCTATGCTATCTGGGAGGCAGACGCCAACACATCAGCCTCTCTCCCCACCTGCATTCCCGGATCTCCCGAAACCTTGAATATCGCCACTCAAGGCCTGGAGCCACCTTCACCCCCAAAAATCTGTGTCAAGGTCCTCGAGAAGGACTCCCAACACTCCACCAATTTTGGGCATAATCAAAACATGTGAGTACGATTCACCAGCCGCCTAAACACCGCCCACATCGGTCCTCCTCCGCCGTAAAAAAACAGTTCATATGCGACTTTGTCATGTGCACTCTATGCATCAATTTAAATTGAATTAAACTTAATCTCACACAGGAGGAAGTCACTCCAAACCTCCCCATCAATACCCCACCCAGCTCCTCCTCCCACTTTCTGTTTACTTCCTCCAACAGGGCCCTCTCCCGCTCCATCAACTGCCCGTAGATATCATAGAATCCCTACAGTGCAGAAGGACCTGCACTGACCCTTCGAATGAGCACTCTACCCATTTACACTTCCTGTCCACCCCACCCTACCCCTGTAACACAGAACCTAATTGGGGCTGGTTTAGCACAGGGCTAAATCGCTGGCTTTTAAAGCAGACCAAGGCAGGCCAGCAGCACGGTTCAATTCCCGTACCAGCTTCCCCGAACAGGTGCCGGAATGTGGTGACTAGGGCCTTTTCACAGCCACTTCATTTGAAGCCTACTCGTGATAATAAGCGATTTTCATTTTCATTTCATTTCTAATCTGCGCATCCCTGGACACTAAGGGGCAATTTAGCATGACGAATCCACCTAACCTGCACATCTTTGGACCGTGGGAGGAAACCGGAGAATCCGGAGGAAACCCACGCAGACACGGTGGGGGGGGGGGGGGAACGTGCAGACTCCGCACTGACAGAGGATGGATTTGAACCCGGATCCCTGGTGCTGTGAGGCAGCAGTGCGAACCACTGTACCACCATGTAGTCCCAATATTACAGACCCTACCCGCTCCTATCTCATCCTGGACACATTCTTTTCAAGCAACGAAGGGGGCAGCAACCGTTGAAATGTGGCCAGCTCCTTCCTAACAAAATCCGTAATCTGTGAGAACTGAAATCCATTCTCCCATGGAAACTTCCCCACCAACTCTTCCAACTCTGCAAACCTACCCTTCACAAATAAACCCCTGAACCTCTCTATCCCTTTCCACTCCTTATACCTTACATCCAACCGTGCTGGAGTAAATCTGTAATTGCCATTGCATCCTCAACAACATACCCTTAATCTTAAAATGCTGCCTGAACGGATTCCAGGCCCTTAACGGGGCTCCCACCACCGGGCGGGTGGAGTACATAGCCAGAGAGAACGGAACAGGCACCATCACTAATGCCCATCAATGCCCCTTACACAAAGCCTCCTCCATCTGCCTCCACATGACCTCTCTCCATGACCTACGTCTGTACCTCTTGGCTTTGACGCACAGTAATATTTCAACAATTCAGCAGAGCCAGCCCCCCCCCCCCCCCCCCCCCCCCCCCACAAATACTCTCCACATCCAGGAAGCCTCCTTGCCCATATAAAGCCTGAGATTACCCTGCTTACCCTCCCAAAAAATGACTTAGGCACGGAAATCGGGAGGTTCTGACAAATGAAAAAATACTTCCCATCAAATTCAGGGTCTGGACCCAACAGGAGAACATCCCACCTCTTCAAATCCTCCCTTACCCCATCCACTCAATTATCCAAATTCAATTTACGTAGCTGAGCCTAACTATGTGGCGCCTGTATCCCCAAATAACAAAAGCTCGACTTAACCAACCAAAATAGTAACTTCTCCATCAATTACTTTTTGTCGTTTCATGAATTACCATAAATTGACATGCAAGTTCAGCATAATCTTTACCAGTTAACTTGTTAAAGGAAAGGTGCCAATGTTGAAAAATGAAAAAAATGAAAATCGCTTATTGACACGAGTAGGCTTCAATGAAGTTACTGTGAAAAGCCCCTAGTCGCCACATTCCGGCGCCTGTCCGGGGAGGCTGGTACGGGAATCGAACCGTGCTGCTGGCCTGCTTTAAAAGCCAGTGATTTAGCCCAGTGAGCTATACCAGCCCCTAATAACAAAATGTTTTACCAACCCTTTAAGAAATAAGAGTACTTGTGCTGAGGAAGAATCTTGCAAGGACTGACTTTGACATTTAAGAGATAAACCATCCTTTTGGTTTTAGACATGGTATGAATACAGAAACATAAATGGATCGTGGACATGCTATACAGAATGATTCCACCAGACTGATCTTTCAAAAGACATTTCTTGTGAATAAAGATCTTTTCATCTGAAATTTCAAACATAAATGTAGGTCAGCCACAAAGGACTGATCCTGGATCAATTATTTCACCTTCAAAACAGTGCAAAACGTGGGAATACAAGAACAAAATGTTTATTAATCATTAGCTGCAGGCCGAATCAGTTATGATAAGTATTCAAAATGGGAAGTCACAAAATCTTTCCATCCGAAACTCAACTGCCTTTAGTAATTCAAGCTATGGTGAATCAGTCACCAGATAGATACAATATAATTGACAGAATCCCAGAGAAGCCTCACCTTATCAAGTTCATTTGATAACTTCTTATTGTCTTCGCCCAGCATGATCCTCTCCCGTTCATACTTTTGCTTGAATTCACTCTCAAATTCTTCCCTTTCGTTTTGACTGTGTTCAAAAAAAAAAATTTCAGCCGGGTTATTTCTAACCAAATTTCATCAAGTACGTTAAATGGAAGATAACACTTTGTGAAGAGTGCATTCTTGGCACAAGTCAACCATCAATTCTAGAGTGAGAAGTTGGTTACAATACAATATGCCGTCTGGGGCACATTAAAAGGAAGAAGGGGAAAAGTTTCTAACTCTTTGAACTTTTACAAGGATTTGATTTCCCCATCACCCAGGTTCAGCTATCAACCATAGAACCAGACAAAAGGTACGGTGCAAAAAAGAGGCTGTTCAGCCCATCATGTCTACTTCGGCCAAAAAAATAGACAACAAAGGAACTAGCCACTCATTTTAATCCTAAACAATTGGATCTAACAATTCTCATATGTCTTTACTGATGGACAGCAGCAAGTTTTTATGAAATCCCACCGATCAACCCTGTCAGTCACACATGTGAGAATTCACACTGATCTCCATCCCTTCCAGCTGTGTATAATTCCCAATGCAAGATCTTTCATTATAATTCAGGAGCAACAATATCCAGTTAATGATGTTTCCTATTCCTGTCATGATGAACCCATATAATCGGGAATATATCGCCCAAAAGGTGGCTGGGATAAGATTCAACAGCAATTTCTAAAGAGAATTGGACCTATACTTAGAAACAAAGACAGGTACAGCATAAAGCAGGTCAAGTTATTCATGTATATTAAAACTGCAATGGTTCCAAAACTGAACCCTCATTGCAGCCATCTAGGATGGCCACTTACAACCAGGAACAGGGAAGGTCGCAAATCATACCGGGAAAAATGGGTAATGCGAGATTCAGGCAGGCTCAGAGCCTGAATTTATATTCGCGAGTGAGGAATCCAGACGGTATCGAAACCCCCAACTGATTAGCATTTGATGGCCCATCTCCACCAAAGGACTGATACTTGCGCGACCAATACAACCCCAGACATTTCAGCGCCACACCCTGTACTAGGGAAGCGCAAACAACAAGGTCAATGACCGCTTAGGACACGCCCAGCTATCAAGGCACCCGCCCCTTTATTGGTTCGAATCGACGCAATGATCAGGAATCACCCAATTAGTGGAGTCCAAACTGAAGGACCACCCAAAAGAGTGTGAAAACCCCCAAGGATAAAAAGGGAGACCACCATGTGTCGGCCTCTCTTGGACCTGGCGCTCCAGCAACATCTACTTCCAATTGCAGCATCACCAGAGCAAGTTCAAGTTCAACGCCCGCATCCAGACAGATGAGCCTAGCTGAGCAGCAGTTACTTCTACAGATCTGATAGACCCAGAATCGAACAACAGCCACTCTACTTCTGATCTAAGCCGGGTGCCGGAAGTTCAGGTTGTCATAGTTGATAGATGTAGGTTAACTACTGGTGTTTATGTTGCATGGTTAATTGTGTGTGTAAATAAAGTACCCTTGATCTTGAACTAACTAACTGATGTTTGGCTCTTTGATCGATATCCGGTTGAACCTTGTGGTATCATTTGATACCTGGCGATTCTGAGCAATATAATATTGATATCCAAAGAAAGGAGGGCAACCTCACCGACTGCCATATTTACAGAGGTAAAAAAGGCAACATCATGTACTTCACACTACCATTGACAATAACAACAAAAACTTACATTGGTACAGTTTGTGTCACACATAATATTTGAGAAGAGGAAGAGGAAGTGGGGATGTGAAGTGTGCAGGAAAAGAATATCGACGAATAATGAGAGTATCTTTATGGAGAGGAAGACTAAGTTTTGTTTTTCCTTCGAGATGAGTGTCAGTGGCTCAGGCCAGCATTTGTTGCCCATTTGCTGGGATGACTGCCTGGCTAGTCTATTTCTATGAGCATCTGGAGTTACAGGATTGGGCTGTTTAGGGCAATTGATGGTCACCGTTACTGAAGATAGCTTTCAATTCCAGGTTTCTTTCATAATTTAATTTAAATTCCGCCAGCTACCATGGTGGTATTTGAACCCATGTCCCCAAATCATTTGTCTGGGCTTCTGGATTACTTGTACAGTGACATTACCTCTATGTCACCGACACCCCTGATCCAAGTGTGAAAAGGGGAGAAAAAAGTGGGGTATGTTCCTCTGGTGAGGAGAGAGGAAAGGAAAGTGGGATACGTTTCTATGAATCCAGGGATTTACCGTAGAAAAACACGGAAGTCATGATCAATCTTTCAAAAAATAAACAATGGTTTAGACTCTCTACTTCTGAGCACCACCTTTTCGGAAGGATATGCTGGTTTTAGAGAGTGTGCACATAAGATTCATGAGAATGGTTCCACAGAATCATAGACTAGCTACAGCAGAAAAGGAAACTATTCAGCCTGTCGTGTGTGTGTTGGCTCTCTGTAAGAACACTTCGTTTAGTGCCAATTCCCAGCCTCCTCCCTGTAGCCCTGTACATTCTTCTTTTGCAGGTAATAATCTGATTCTCTCTTGAATACACGAGTTGCACTTGTCTCCAGGATCCTCTCAGACAGTGAATTCCAGATCCTAACCGTTCTGCCTGAAAATCTTTTTAGTCATGTCACCATTGCTTCTTTTGCCATTTAGCTTAATAATAATGTTTATTAGTGTCACAAATAGGCTTACTTTAACACTGCAATGAAGTTACTGTGAAAAGCCCCTAGTCGCCACATTCCGGAGCCTGTTTAGGTACACAGAGGGAAAATTCAGAATGTCCAATTCACCTAACAGCACGTCTTTCGGGGCTTGTGGGAGGAAACCGGAGCACCCGGAGGAAACCCACCCAGACTTGGGGAGAACGTGCAGGCTCCGCACAGACAGCGACCCAAGCCGGGAAGCAAATAACGGTTCCTGGCGCTGTGAAGCAACAGTGCTAACCATGGGCAGCAAGGTAACTCAGTGGTTAGCACAATTGCTTCACAACTCCAGGGTCCCAGGTTCGATTCCCGGTTTGGGTCACTGTCTGTGCAGAGTCTGTACGTTCTCCCCGTGTCTGTGCAAATTCCACAGTCACCCAAAGGCATAATCAAACCTGGGCTACTGGCATTGTGAGGCAGCAATGCTAACGACTGTGCTGCCGTGTCACTGGGCTACTGGCATTGTGAGGCAGCAATGCTAACGACTGTGCTGCCGTGTCTCTGGGCTACTGGCATTGTGAGGCAGCAATGCTAACGACTGTGTTGCCGTGTCACTGGGCTACTGGCATTGTGAGGCAGCAATGCTAACGACTGTGCTGCCGTGTCACTGGGCTACTGGCATTGTGAGGCAGCAATGCTAACGACTGTGTTGCCGTGTCACTGGGCTACTGGTATTGTGAGGCAGCAATGCTAACGACTGTGCTGCCGTGTCACTGGGCTACTGGCATTGTGAGGCAGCAATGCTAACGACTGTGCTGCCGTGTCACTGGGCTACTGGCATTGTGAGGCAGCAATGCTAACGACTGTGCTGCCGTGTCACTGGGCTACTGGCATTGTGAGGCAGCAATGCTAACGACTGTGTTGCCGTGTCACTGGGCTACTGGCATTGTGAGGCAGCAATGCTAACGACTGTGTTGCCGTGTCACTGGGCTACTGGCATTGTGAGGCAGCAATGCTAACGACTGTGTTGCCGTGTCACTGGGCTACTGGCATTGTGAGGCAGCAATGCTAACGACTGTGTTGCAGTGTCACTGGGCTACTGGCATTGTGAGGCAGCAATGCTAACGACTGTGTTGCCGTGTCACTGGGCTACTGGCATTGTGAGGCAGCAATGCTAACGACTGTGCTGCCGTGTCACTGGGCTACTGGCATTGTGAGGCAGCAATGCTAACGACTGTGTTGCCGTGTCACTGGGCTACTGGCATTGTGAGGCAGCAATGCTAACGACTGTGCTGCCGTGTCTCTGGGCTACTGGCATTGTGAGGCAGCAATGCTAACGACTGTGCTGCCGTGTCACTGGGCTACTGGCATTGTGAGGCAGCAATGCTAACGACTGTGTTGCCGTGTCACTGGGCTACTGGCATTGTGAGGCAGCAATGCTAACGACTGTGTTGCCGTGTCACTGGGCTACTGGCATTGTGAGGCAGCAATGCTAACGACTGTGTTGCCGTGTCACTGGGCTACTGGCATTGTGAGGCAGCAATGCTAACGACTGTGTTGCCGTGTCACTGGGCTACTGGCATTGTGAGGCAGCAATGCTAACGACTGTGTTGCCGTGTCACTGGGCTACTGGCATTGTGAGGCAGCAATGCTAACGACTGTGTTGCCGTGTCACTGGGCTACTGGCATTGTGAGGCAGCAATGCTAACGACTGTGCTGCCGTGTCACTGGGCTACTGGCATTGTGAGGCAGCAATGCTAACGACTGTGCTGCCGTGTCACTGGGCTACTGGCATTGTGAGGCAGCAATGCTAACGACTGTGCTGCCGTGTCACTGGGCTACTGGCATTGTGAGGCAGCAATGCTAACGACTGTGCTGCCGTGTCACTGGGCTACTGGCATTGTGAGGCAGCAATGCTAACGACTGTGCTGCCGTGTCACTGGGCTACTGGCATTGTGAGGCAGCAATGCTAACGACTGTGTTGCCGTGTCACTGGGCTACTGGCATTGTGAGGCAGCAATGCTAACGACTGTGCTGCCGTGTCACTGGGCTACTGGCATTGTGAGGCAGCAATGCTAACGACTGTGTTGCCGTGTCACTGGGCTACTGGCATTGTGAGGCAGCAATGCTAACGACTGTGCTGCCGTGTCTCTGGGCTACTGGCATTGTGAGGCAGCAATGCTAACGACTGTGCTGCCGTGTCACTGGGCTACTGGCATTGTGAGGCAGCAATGCTAACGACTGTGCTGCCGTGTAACTGGAATACTTACGGTATACATCCTCTCAACCTTCTCTTTTCCAAGGAAAAGGGTCCCCATTTCGCAAAACCATCTACATAATTAAAGTTCCTCATCGCTGGAACTATTCTTGTGAATCTTTTCTGCACTCTCTCCAATGCCTTTACATCCTTTCTGAAGTGTGGAACCCAGGCTGGATGCAATACTCGAGATGAGGGCAAACACGTGTTCTTCAAAAAATTAAGATAACCTCCTTACTCGATGCCTCTATTAATTAAAAAGAAAATGAATTTACAGGATGCGGCATCACTGGTTAGGCCAGCATTTATTGCCATCCCTAGTTGCCCTTCAGAAGGTGGTAGTGAGCTGCCTTCTTGAACCGCTGCAGTCGTTGGGGTGTAGGTACACCCACTGTGCTGTTAGGGAGGGAGTTCCAGGATTTTGACCCAGCGACAGTGAAGAAACGCCAATATAATTCAAGTTAGGGTGGTGAGTGACTTGGAGGGGAACCTCCACTTGGTGGGGTTCCCAGGTATCTTCTGCTCTTGGACTTTCTAGATGGTAGTGGTCAAGGGTTTGGAAGGTGCTATCTAAGGAACCTTGGAACTCTAGAGCTAAGCAATAAAACAGAGCCAAATTGAGTGTAAAGCACACTCACCCAGAACGAGCAACAGTGGGAAGCCAGAGGATTGGGAAGTCTTTAAAAGAGAGCAGAGGACAACTAAAAAAACAATAAGAGGGGAGAAGATAGCTAGCTAGTAATAAAAAAGAAGATAGCATGTGTTTTTTTCAATATATAAAAGATAAGAGAGGCAAGAGTAGACATTGGGCCACTGGAAAATGAGGCTGGAAAAGTCGTAATAGGAAACAAAGAAATGGCAGACGAACTGAATAGTTACTTTGCATCAATTTTCAAGGTGAAAGACACCGAACTTCAATAGAAACAGGGCAAAGGTGAGTGTAGCGGCCAACACTGAGGAGAAGATTATGGGGAAACTGAAAGGTCTGAAGGTGGATAAATCGCCTGGACCTGATGGACTGCACCCCAGGGTTCTAAAAGAGATAGCTGAGGAGATTGTGGAGGCATTGGTGGTGATCTTTCAGGAATCACTGGAGGCAGGGACGGTTCCAGAGGACTGGAAAGTGGCTAATGTAACACCGCTGTTTAAGAAGGGAGGGAGGCAGAAGATGGGAAATTACAAGCTGGTTAGCCTGACTTTGGTCATTGGTAAGATTTTAGAGTACATTATTAAAGATAAGTTTGCAGAGTACTTGGAAGTGCATGGTAAAATAGGACTGAGTCAGCATGGCTTCGTCAAGGGGAGGTCATGTCTGACATATTTCTTAAGAGTTCTTTGATGTGGAGATTCTGGCGTTGGACTGGGGTGAGCACGGTAAGAAGTCTTACAACACCAGGTTAAAGTCCAACAGGCTTGTTTCGAATCATTAGCTTTCGGAGCACAGCTCCTTCCTCAGGTGAATGAAGAGGTGGGTTCCAGAAACATATATATATATTTATATATATATATAGACAGTCAATGATGCAAGACGATAGTTTGAATGCGAGTGTTTTCAGGTAATTAAGCCTTTACAGGTCCAGACGGAGCAACTGGAGAGAGGGATAATCACAGGTTAAAGAGGTATGAATTGTCTCAAGTCAGGACAATTGGTAGGATTTTGCAAGCCCAGGCTAGGTGGTGGGGGGGGTGAATGTAATGCGACATGAATCCAAGGTCCCGGTTGAGGCCGTACTCATGTGTGCGGAACTTGGCTATAAGCTTCTGCTCAGCAATTCTGAACTGCCGTGCGTCCTGAAGGCCACCTTGGAGAATGCTTACCCGGAGATCAGAGGCTGAATGCCCTTGACCGCTGAAGTGTTCCCCGACTGGAAGGGAACATTCCTGACTGGCAATTGTTGTGCGATGTCCATTCATCCGTGGTCGCAGCGTCTACATGGTCTCGCCAATGTACCACGTTTTGGGACATCCTTTCCTGCAGCGTATGGGGTAGACAACGTTGGCCGAGTTGCACTAGTATGTACCACGTACCTGGTGGGTGGTGTTCTCACATGAAATGGTGGTACCCATTTCAATGATCTGGCACGTCTTGCAGGGATTGCCATGGCAGGGTGTGTGGTATCGTGGTCGCTGCTCTGAAGGCTGGGTAATTTGCTGCAAACAATGGTCTGTTTGAGGTTGAGCGGTTGTTTGAAGGCAAGTAGTGGGGGTGTAGGGATGACCATAATACATAGGACCAGAATTGGCCACTAGGCCCATCGAGTCTGCTCCGCCATTCAATCATGGATGATATTTTCTCATCCCCATTCTCCTGCCTTCTCTCCATAACCCATGATCCCCTTATTAATCAGGAACCTATCTATCTCTGTCTTAAAGACACTCAGTGAATTGGCCTCCACAGCCATCTGCGGCAAAGAGTTCCACAGATTCACCACCCTCTGGCTGAAGAAATTCCTCCTCTTCTCTGTTTTAAAGGATCGTCCGTTTAGTCTGAGATTGTTTCCTTTGGTTCTAACTTTTTGTACAAGTGGAAACATCCTCTCCATGTCCACTCTATCCAGGCCTCGCAGTATCCTGTCAGTTTCAATAAGATCCCCTCTCATTCTTCTAAACTCCAACGAGTACAGATCCACAGTCCTCAAACGTTCCTCATACGACAAGTTCTTCATTCCAGGTATCATTGTTGTGAATCTCCTTTGGATCCTTTCCAAGGCCTGAACATCCTTCCTTAGATACGGGGCCCAAAACTGCTCATAATACTCCAAATGGGGTCTGACCAGAGCCTTATACAGCCTCAGAAGTACATCCCTGGTCTTGTATTCTCGCCCTCTTGACATGAATGCTAACATTGCATTTGCCTTGTTAACGGCCGACTGAACCTGCACATTAACCTTAAGAGAATAGTGAACAAGTACTCCCAAGTCCCTTTGTGCTTCTGCTTTCCGAAGCATTTCCCCATTTAGAAAATAGTCTATGCCTAAATTCCTCATTCCAAAGTGCATAACCTCACACTTTTCCACATTGTATTCCATCTGCCACCTCTTTGCCCATTCCACTAGCCTGTCCAAGTCCTTCTGCAACCCCCTTGCTTCCTCAATACTACCTGTCCCTCTACAGATCTTTATATCATCTGTAAACTTAGCAACAGTGCCTCCAGTTCCTTCTTGCAGATCATTAATGTATATTGTGAAAAGTTGTGGTCCCAGCACAGACCCCTGAGGCACATCACTAGTCACCAGCTGCCATCCTGAAAAAGACCCCTTTATCCCCACTCTCTGCCTTCTGCCAGTCAGCCAATCCTCTATCCCATGCCAGGATCTTACCCTTAACACCATGGGCTCTTGATTTATCCAACAGTCTCCTGTGCGGCACCTTGTCAAAGCGCTTCTGGAAATCTAAATAAATCACGTCCACTGATTCTCCTTTGTCTAACTTCCTTGTTACCTCCTCAAAGAACTCTAACAGATTTGTCAGACACAACCTCCCTTTGACAAAGCCGTGCTGACTCAGTCCTATTTTACCATTGTAGCCACCGAAGTTGGCTATTCCCTGAATACAAAATGGAGGAACACAAAGCATACAGGTTAAAATGGACAATGTCTGCAGCACCAGCAGGCTGCACCAAGCAGGTGTGGATTCTGTCTGCTAAGAGAGCAGACAGCACCAAAACGAACATTCCGCATACTAATGAGGCAATCTCCGGGATAGTTAGCATATTAATGGAACGATTCCAGAGACAATGGACACAAATGGGGAAGTAACTGCAACATTGTAAAGAATAGCAGACACCCCGGCACCAGCGGGGTTCGAAAACAAAGAGCCTGAAAGCCAGCCCAGTAGCTAAGGAACAGCCTCAGTATTGGGGGGATTCAAACATATCGATTGGGAAGAGACCCAATCGATTCTGAGCAGGTAAAAGGGTCTGCCCAAAGGGGCGCGGATCCCTGGGACCTATAAAAGACAGGTCCCACACATAGTTTGTTTCTTCTTGTCCAGCCCTCCTCTCTCCTTGACCAGCCCTCCCCTGTGGACCAGCACCGTGACCAGCTTTTGCCAAGAAGACCTTGAAGGAGAGGAGAGGTTTGGGACAGCAGCCGCCAGCAAGTAAGTGTCTCACAACAATCGCTACCAGAGATAGACACTCCTGACCCCTTTTTAACCTATACCAACCTGAAGTCTGCAGACCAGAGCAGAGCAAGAGGCCTTGTTCCCTGATCCGGCAGTTCCTTCGAGATAAGTATTAGTTTATTTAGCAGTAGGAATAGTTTAATCCTCTTAGCGTGTGCATGAGTAGTTTTATAATTGTATTATAATAAACTCAGTTGTTTGAACTTACTAATTGGTGTATGGTTTTATTGCTTTGAACTTCACCTTGAAACTTGTGGCGGTATCTTAACGATACCTCGCGACTCCAGAGCTAAGTAAAGAAACAGAGCCAAATTGAGTGTTAAGCACACTCACCCAGAACGAGCAACACCATGCACTTCCAAGTGCTTCGCGATCTCATCTTTAATAACAGACTCTAAAATCTTACCAATGACCGAAGTCAGGCAAACCGGCCTACAATTTCCTATCTTCTGTCTCCCTCCCCTCTTAAACAGCGGTGTTACATTAGCCACCTTCCAGTCCTCTGGGACCCTTCCTGCCTCCAGTGATTCCTGAAGGATCATCACGATTCCCTCCACAATTTCCTCAGCTATCTCTTTTAGGACCCTGGAGTGTAGTCCATCCAGCTCAGGTGACTTATCCACCTTCAGACCTTTCAGTTTCCCCGGAACCTTCTCCTTAGTAATGGTCATTGCAATCATCTCTGCCCCCTGGTTCTCCTGGAGCTCTGGCATCCCACTGGTGTCTTCCACCATGAAGACTGATGCAAAGTAACTATTCAGTTCGTCTGCCATTTCTTGGTTTCCTATTATTACTTCTCCAGCCACATTTTCTAGTGGTCCAATGTCTATTTTTGCCTCTCAACTTTTATATATTGAAAAAATCTCTTCCTATCTTCCTTTATATTACTAGCTAGTTTTCACTCTTACTTCATCTTCTCCCCCCATATTGCTTTTTTAGTTGTCCTCTGCTCACTTTTAAAGACTTTCCAATCCTCTGGTTTCCCACTAATCCTCGCCACTTTGTATGCTTTTTCTTTAGCCTTTATGCTGTCCTTGACATCCCTCATCAGCCACGGATGCCTTGTCCTCCCCTGAGCATGTTTCCGCCTCCTTGGGATGAATTTCTGTTATGCCTCCCTAATAACCCCTAGACCGTGGCAAGATGTTCATCTTCATCGATGACATGTTGAAGGCTGCGAAGATGATGTCGTAGTTTCTCCGCTCCGGGGAACTGCTGGACGAAGGGTACTCTGTCGATTGTGTCCCGTGTTTGTCTTCTGAGCAGGTTGGTGCGGTTTTTTCTGTGGCACGTTGGAACTATCGATCGATGAGTCGAGCACCATATCCCATTCGTACGAGGGCATCTTTCAGCGTCTGTAGATGTCTGTTACACTCCTCCTCGTCTGAGCAGATCCTGTGTATATGGAGGGCTTGTCCATAGGGGATGGCTTCCTTAATGTGTTCAGAGTGGAAGCTGGAGAAGTGGAGCACCGTGAGGTTATTCGTGGGCTTGCGGTAAAGCAAAGTGCTGAGGTGACCGTCCTTTATGCAGATGAGTATGTCCAAGAATGCAACTGATTCTGGAGAGTAGTCCATGGTGAGTGATGGTGGGATGGAACTTATTGATGTCATCATGTAGTCGTTTCAGTGATTCTTCGTCGTGGGTCCAGAGGAAAAAAATGTCATTGATGTATCTGGTGCATAACGTTGGTTGAAGGTCTTGTGTGGTGAGAAAGTCTTGTTCAAACTTGTGCATGAAGATGTTGGCATATTGAGGTGCAAATTTGGTCACCATAGCTGTTCCGTGCGTCTGGATGAAGAACTTGCTGTCGAAGGTGAAGACGTGATCCAGAATGAAGCGGATGAGTTGCAGAATTGTGTCTGGAGATTGGCAGTTGTCGGTATTCTTTGAGGAGGGAATGAGGAAGTTAGACAAAGGAGACCCAGTGAACATGATCTATTTAAATTTCCAGAAGGCCTTTGACCAGGTGCTGCATAGGATGCTAATAAATAAGTTAAGAGCCCATGGTGTTAAGGGTAAGATCCTGGCATGGATAGAGGATTGGCTAATTGACAGAAGGCAGAGAGTGGGAGGAAGGGGTCTTTTTCACGATGGTAGCCAGTGACTAGTGGTGTGCCTCAGGGGTCTGTGCTGGGACCACATAATATACATTAATGATCTGGAAGAAGGAACTGAAGACACTATTGCTAAGTTTACAGATGATTCAAATATATGCAGAGAGACAGGTAGCATTGAGGAAGCACAGGGGCTGCAGAAGGACTTGGACAAGCTAGGAGAGTGGGCAAAGAAGTGGCAGCTGGAATACAATGTGGAAACGTGTGAGGTTATGCACTTTGGTGGGAAGAATGGAGGCATATACTATTTTCTAAATGGGAAATTGCTTAGGAAATCAGAATAATAATAATATTTTATTGTCACAAGTATGAAGTTACTGTGAAAAGCTCCTAGTCGCCACATTCCGGCACCTGTTCTGGTACGGGAATTGAACCCGCACTGCCTGGCATTCTTCTGCATTACAAACCAGCTGCCTAGCCCACTGAGCTAAACCAGCACAAAGGGACCTAGCACCTAGTTCAAGATTCTCTTAAGGTTAACGTGCAGGTTCAGTCGGCAGTTAGGAAGGCAAGTGCAGTGTTAGTATTCATGTTGAGATGGCTAGAATACAAGACCAGTGATGTACTACTAAGGCTGTATAAAACTCTGGTCAGACACCATTTGGAGTATTGTGAGCAGTTTTGGGCCCCGTATGTATGAAAGGATGTGCCAGCCTGAGAAAGGGATCAAAGGAGGTTCACAAAAATGATCCCTGGAATCGTATGAGGAACGGCTGAGGCCCCTGGGTCTGTACTCATTGGGAGTTAGAAGGATGAGCGGGATCTTATTGAAACTTACAGGATACTGTGAGGCCTGGATAGAGTGGACATAGAGAGAATGTTTCCACTAGTAGGAAATACTAGAACCCGAGGCCACTGCCTCAGACTGAAGGGACGATCCTTTAAAACTGATATGAGGAGGAATTTCTTCAGCCAGAGGGTGGTGAATCTGAGGAACTGTTTGCCGCCGAAGATTGTGGAGGCCAAATCACAGTGTTTTTAAGACAGGGATAGATAGATTTTGATTAATAAGGGGATCAGGTGTTATTGGGAGAAGGCAGGAGAATGGGGATGAGAAGTACATCAGCCCTGATTGAATGGTGGGGTAGGCTCGATGGGCCAAATGGCCTAATTCTGCTCCTATATCTTATGGTCTTATGGGGAAGCAGTTGAGTTCTACACACACAAAGCCAATGACTTGCTTTCCTCTCCCTATCTAGAATGCTGTGAGGGCAAAGTCTGAAGAAGAGTACGGTGCTATTTGAAACACCTATTTGAAACAAAGACTCTTTTTTCTCTTTTACTTATGCTTGTTTTTTTTACCCGTTTTCCTCCCCTCTGCGTTTGTCTGTCTTGTGTGTGTATAGAGGATGGGGTGAGCAAGTTAAAGTGGGGAATTAGATGATAGTTACCCAGTTGTTTTTCTGCATATTCTCTTATAATTCATAGAATCATAGAATTTACAATGCAGGAGGCCATTCAGCCCATCGTGTCTGCACCGGCCCTTGGAAAGAGCACCCTACTTAAGCCCATGCCTCCACCATATCCCAGTAACCCCACCTAACCTTTTTTTTGGACACTAAGGGCAATCTATCATGGCCAATCCACATAACCTGCACATTTGGACTGTGGGAAGAACCGGAGCACCCGGAGGAAACCCACGCACACACAGGGAGAACGTGCAGACTCTGCACTGACAGTGACCCAAGCCGGGAATCAAACCTGGGACTCTGGAGCTGTGAAGCAACTGTGCTAACCACTGTACTACCATGCTGCCCTGTTAGAACTACTAGCCTGTTAATTAGTTCCTAGTGTAAATAATTAGCAATTATGTTTAAATGTACAAAACTGGTGACTGTAATCATTAGGCAACCAAAGGCCAAAGACTGCATGTATTTTTCTCAGAATTATTTGTTAATTTGCTTGTCTTGTGACTCTGGGTCAAGTGGAGCTGAAATTGACTGCGCACTAGCTCAGGGTGTGCTAACAAATGCATGATCGTATCTGCTTCCACCATGCTCTCAGCAGTTCATTCTAGATTCTAACCATGCTCTTGTGTAAAGATATTTTTCCTAATGATTTTTACGCCATTTACCATGTATCAGTGTCCTTTGGTTCTCTGCCATTCTGCCACTGGGAACAGTTCCTCTCCATCTATTTTGTCCAGACCCCGATGGAGAATACCTCAATAAAATCTCCTCTCAATTTTCTCTTCTCAGAGGAGAATAACCTCTTCTCCAATCTTTCCACATAATTGAAGTTCCTTATCTCTGGAATCGTTCATGTAAATCTTTTCTGCAACCTCTACACAACTTGATATCTTTCCTAAAGAGTGGTTCCCAGAACTGAACTTATCAAAGGTTTACTGCTTTTTTTTATTCTATGCTTCTATTTGTAAAACCTAGGAGTCCATAGGCCTCAATCACCTCTTTCTCAACCTACCCTGGTACCTTTATCAATAAATACCCCCAGGTCTCTCTCTGTTCGTGCACCCCATTTAGAATCATGCGTTATTTTATATTGCCTCTTGTTGTTCTTCCTATCAAAATACATCGCAGTATTTCATTTTTCTCTGAATTAAATTCCAGCTGCCACATGTTCATCCATTCCCCAAGCCCTGGTTTCTTCAGTCTACTACTAGCCTCCTCAGTTTTAAAATACTTCCAAAATTTGTGTCATCTGCATATTTTCAATTGTGCCTGGCATATTTATGTCTAGGTTATCAATACAGATCAGGAAATGCAGTGGTCCTGGTACCGATCCCGAGGGAATCTTCACCCAGTTGAACACACAACGGTCCACTGCTGCTCTCGGTTTCCTGACACTCAGGCAACTTTGCATCCTTGCTGCCCCTCTTCCTTTTTCCATGTGTTTTAACATTGTTTTAGATATTCCCTCCTGTGCATTGCTCCACGCCACTGATGGGGCCCGCTGAATAAATTAGCTGCTTCCCTCACACCGGAGCTGCTCTACTTAGTAAAATCATTTATTTTATTGGTGTTTTCCAGTTTTTCCCAGAGTAACAGCTCATGTGTATCTACTCTTTACAAATAGCTTTATTTACGACGGTTTTTACATGAGGTCCCCGTCTCCCCTCCCCTCGTTGGTAGTTTTGTTCCCCATTTCAGTGTTGTCGTCTGCCCTGGGCGTCCCGTATTGTGCTCTGCTTATTTCTGCTATGGCTTTGAGTTTTAATTGGAGTGAAGGGTCTGCATGGCTCTTTCCCATCTCCCCTCCTCCCGTTGCTGTGTTTTGTGAGTAATAGCATTCTTAAATGACACTACTTTTTTTTTTTTACTGACAGATAAATTTAGTTCTGAACAGAACACTGTTTGGGGATTTGAGGAAAGACTTTTTTACCCAAAGAATGGTGATGGTCTGGAATGCACTGCTTGGGAGGGTGGTAGAGGCCCGACACCTCACATCCTTTAAAAAGTACCTGGATGAGTACTTGGCACGCCATAACATCCAAGTCTATGGGCCAAGTGCTATCAAATGGGATTAAGTAGGCAGGTCAGGGCCTTTCATGTGTTGTTCCGAATTGATGGGCTGAAGGGACTGTTCTGCACTGTAGTGTTCGGTGATTCTGTTTACTGTTAACCAGTAGCTGAGCAATGGTTGAGGGGAAGAGGACGAGCAACTGATTTAGTGGCTGTTTAACACGTCTGTCATCATCGAGAAGGGCCCTGGGCATCATAGAAACCCAGGACAAACTGATCAGATTTTATC
The DNA here is from genome assembly GCF_902713615.1 of Scyliorhinus canicula. NCBI lineage: Eukaryota > Metazoa > Chordata > Chondrichthyes > Carcharhiniformes > Scyliorhinidae > Scyliorhinus > Scyliorhinus canicula. The sequence goes on along the minus strand of NC_052151.1, from coordinate 15,468,265 downwards.
CCTCAGCCATTATCATTAAAACAGATTAGCTTGTAATTAGCTCATTGCCGTTTGTGGAACCTTGCTGTGCACAAATTGCTGTTGTTTTTAGTGAAAACATTTCAAGAGTACTTCACTGGCAGTAAACGTTTTGTGAGGAACGTATTAAAAACTGTTAGTATGTCTTCTTTTACTATCAGTGCAAAATCTACTTGTATTTTCACAAACTGGCTTGGGGGGGTTGGGATTTAAAGGTTTGACGTGCAGAATAACCACAAGCTGATTTTAGTGCACCTTCCATTTTAAAACAAAAACAATGCATTCCAAGTGCTGGAGCACAGAGTGCTGGCAAATTAGTCTATTGTTTCCATTCCCAAAAAACAGGCAACTCTCAAACTCAAACAACTTGGTCAAGGTGCAGAGTGGAAACCTTTCCTGCAGATGGAAGGAGTGTCACCCCACTGGACTTGCCCAAACCTCCGTGACCTGCTTAAAAATGTCTGTGCTCCCGGTCAGGAAATGGTATCAAGCCTACACTGCAACAATGATAACACATCAAAAGTACTTATGTGGCTGTACAACCCTCCAAGATCTTGCCGATCCCTGATATTAATCATGCCATCTTTGGTGACATTGCCGTAAGCTGTCAAGGCCCTTCTCTCCCTCAACTCTCTACTTCGGTCTCCTCTTTTACGATTCTCCTTTAAACCCATCTCTTTTACCAAGTTTTAGGCCATCTCTCCGATTCACCTTATGTGGTTAGTATTAAATTTTCTTTGATAACGCTCCTATGAAGCAGCTATTCCAATCGTGCAACATAAGTGCGAACTGTTGTTGATATAGATTGTGATAATATAAAATACACTATGACCTAATATAAAATACACTATGAACAAAGAACCCTTCTTGAATTTGCTACTCCATTACTTAGCAATCTCAAAGAGCAAGAATTTTCTTTTGTTTAAATGAATTTAGAGTACCCAATTCTTTTTTTTCCAATTAAGGAACAATTTAGTGTGGCCAATCTACCTAACCTGCACATTTTTGGGTTGTGGGGGTGAGACCCACGCAGATACGGGGAGAATGTGCAAACTCCACAAGGCCAGTGACCAGGGCCGGGATCGAAGCTGGGTTCTCAGCGCCGTAGGCAGCAGTGCTAAACTGCGCCACTGTGCCGCTCCTAAGTATTTTCTGCAGCAATCCCACCCAATCTTGTGCATTACGCAAGCATAGATCAAATGATTCACAAAGTGATAGCTAACTTTGAAGTTTCACATTGAGGAGTTCTGCTTAATAGAACCAGAATGTTAGTGATGGAAAGGGATAAGTATACCCCGCAGAGCAAGAGTTATAGCTGGGGGAAGGGCAATTATGATGCCATTAGACATGACTTAGGATGTGTTGGTTGGAGAAGTAGGCTGCAAGGGTTGGGCACACTGGATATGTGGAGCTTGTTCAAGGAACAGCTATTGCATGTTCTTGATAAGTACGTACCAGTCAGGCAGGGAGGAAGGGGTCGAGCGAGGGAACCGTGGTTTACCAAAGAAGTGGAATCTCTTGTTAAGAGGAAGAAGGAGGCCTATGTGAAGATGAGGCGTGAAGTTTCAGTTGGGGCGCTTGATAGTTACAAGGAAGCGAGGAAGGATCTAAAGAGAGAGCTGAGACGAGCAAGGAGGGGACATGAGAAGTCTTTGGCAGGTAGGATCAAGGAAAACCCAAAAGCTTTCTATAGGTATGTCAGGAATAAAAGAATGACTAGGGTAAGAGTAGGGCCAGTCAAGGACAGTGGTGGGAAGTTGTGTGTGGAGGCTGAGGAGATAAGCGAGATACTAAATGAATACTTTTCGTCAGTATTCACTCAAGAAAAAGATAATATTGTGGAGGAGAATGCTGAGACCCAGGCTATTAGAATAGATGGCATTGAGGTGCGTAGGGAAGAAGTGTTGGCAATTCTGGACAAGGTGAAAATAGATAAGTCCCCGGGGCCGGATGGGATTTATCCTAGGATTCTCTGGGAAGCCAGGGAAGAGATTGCTGAGCCTTTGGCTTTGATTTTTAGGTCATCATTGGCTACAGGAATAGTGCCAGAGGACTGGAGGATAGCAAATGTGGTCCCTTTGTTCAAGAAGGGGAGTAGAGATAACCCCGGGAACTATAGGCCGGTGAGCCTAACGTCTGTGGTGGGTAAAGTCTTGGAGAGGATTATAAAAGATACGATTTATAATCATCTAGATAGGAATAATATGATTAGGGATAGTCAGCATGGTTTTGTGAAGGGTAGGTCATGCCTCACAAACCTTATCGAGTTCTTTGAGAAGGTGACTGAACAGGTAGACGAGGGTAGAGCAGTTGATGTGGTGTATATGGATTTCAGTAAAGCGTTTGATAAGGTTCCCCACGGTCGGCTATTGCAGAAAATACGGAGGCTGGGGATTGAGGGTGATTTAGAGATGTGGATCAGAAATTGGCTAGTTGAAAGAAGACAGAGAGTGGTAGTTGATGGGAAATGTTCAGAATGGAGTTCAGTTACGAGTGGCGTACCACAAGGATCTGTTCTGGGGCCGTTGCTGTTTGTCATTTTTATAAATGACCTAGAGGAGGGCGCAGAAGGATGGGTGAGTAAATTTGCAGACGACACTAAAGTCGGTGGAGTTGTAGACAGTGCGGAAGGATGTTGCAGGTTACAGAGGGACATAGATAAGCTGCAGAGCTGGGCTGAGAGGTGGCAAATGGAGTTTAATGTGGAGAAGTGTGAGGTGATTCACTTTGGAAAGAATAACAGGAATGCGGAATATTTGGCTAATGGTAAAATTCTTGGTAGTGTGGATGAGCAGAGGGATCTCGGTGTCCATGTACATAGATCCCTGAAAGTTGCCACCCAGGTTGATAGGGTTGTGAAGAAGGCCTATGGTGTGTTGGCCTTTATTGGTAGAGGGATTGAGTTCCGGAGCCATGAGGTCATGATGCAGCTGTACCAAACTCTGGTACGGCCGCATTTGGAGTATTGCGTACAGTTCTGGTCGCCTCAGTATAGGAAGGACGTGGAAGCTTTGGAACGGGTGCAGAGGAGATTTACCAGGATGTTGCCTGGTATGGAGGGAAAATCTTATGAGGAAAGGCTGATGGACTTGAGGTTGTTTTCGTTAGAGAGAAGAAGGTTAAGAGGTGACTTAATAGAGGCATACAAAATGATCAGAGGGTTAGATAGGGTGGACAGCGAGAGCCTTCTCCCGCGGATGGAGGTGGCTAGCACGAGGGGACATAGCCTTAAATTGAGGGGTAATAGATATAGGACAGAGGTCAGAGGTGGGTTTTTTACGCAAAGAGTGGTGAGGCCGTGGAATGCCCTACCTGCAACAGTAGTGAACTCGCCAACATTGAGGGCATTTAAAAATTTATTGGATAAGCATATGGATGATAAGGGCATAGTGTAGTTAGATGGCCTTTAGTTTTTTTTTCCATGTCGGTGCAACATCGAGGGCCGAAGGGCCTGTACTGCGCTGTATCGTTCTATGTTCTAATGTAATTCATAAATCACAGTTAGGTACATCGTGGTATTGTATATTTAAACTCGTACCACTACAAGTTGCAGTGTAGCCACTTGGGCTTTGACTATCGTTGAAACAATATTTTTTATTACCTTACATTAACAACTAATCACCAACAGGGTATTTTAATTTACTCTGACTGTGGCACAGATAACATGGCCAATCAAAAGCAGAAGAAACGTTTAAAGCCTCAAAACTGAAGATTAACGAAGAATAAAATATACTTGAATTTAATAGATTCTGCACTCAATTGAATGAAAAGATGCAACACGAGGGAAGATTCAGTAACCACTGCAAGGCCCGAATTGTACGCCAGCTGAGTAATGAACTATGTTCAATAGACACATGAGGCCAGCTCAAATTCAATTTAAATATGTTCTTGCAGGAAGAGTGACTAAAAGAGATTTGCAAAACATCACAAAACTTGTATGGGCATAGGATGGACTTTGATGGTTTATAAGCGTGGGTGTTTGAGTGAAGCTGCATGAGTTTGCAGCAGACGTGTTTCTAAGGAACAAACACTGTTTCAGATTCCTGTGAAGGTGGCTTTGTCTCTGTGTCTATAGAACTCAATTTAGATTTCTGCTCCACATTGAGAGATTCCAATTGCATAGAGAAGCTAAACACTCCGTGACCTGCCAGTCCTCCGGCATTCACTCAGACATCTGGTTTCAATGTTACAATTCAACTTTTCAGCAGTGTTGACATACGGATTGCAACAAAACTGTTCCAGGACAACAAGAAATTATTGGCACACTTCAGGATCTTTTTGCACAGATCAGTCTACTGTGTACAGTTTTGGTCTCCTTACTTGAGAAAGGATGTACTGGCACTGGAGGGGGTGCAGAGGAGATTCACTAGGTTGATTCCGGAGTTGAGAGGATTGGCTTCTGAGGGGTGACTGAGCAGGCTGGGACTATACTCATTGGAATTTAGAAGAATGAGCGGGGAATCTTACAGAAACATATAAAATTATGAAGGGAATAGATAGGATAGAAGCAGGAAGGTTGTTTCCACTGGCGGGTGAAACTAGAACTAGGGGACATGACTTCAAAATAAGGGGGAGCAGATTTAGGACTGAGTTGAGGAGGAACTTCTTCTCCCAAAGGGTCATGAATCTATGGAATTCCTTACCCGGAGAAGCAGTAGAGGCTACCTCGTTAAATGTTTTTAAGGCGAAGGAAAATAGATTTTTGAGCAGTAAAGGAATTTAGGGTTACGGTGAGAGGGTGGGTAAATGGAGCTGAGTTCACAAAAAGATCAGCCATGATTTTATTGAATGGCGGAGCAGGCTCGAGGGGCCAGATAGCCCACTCCTATTCCTAGTTCTTATGTGTACCAATGTATCACCATCTAAAGGGTGGAAATTTGTAGATGAATCAGTTTTTGGGAGAAGTGATGTAGGTTGCAAAGCACAGAGGTTTCTTCATATGGTGAAAAAAGTCTATCTTCATATAATGCAATGTATGTGTGAGCAATGGGTCAGGTCTCGGGCCTCAGCTACATGCAATCTACATTAGTGACATATAGGAACAAGTGTAATGTAACTAAGTTTCTGATCATACAAAGATAGGTGGGAAAGTAAGCAGTGATGAGGATGTTAAGAATTAACGATAGGTTAAATGAGAGGCAAGAACATGACAGATGGCATATAATGTGGAGAAATGTTGAGTTATCCACTTTAGTGGGAAGAATTGAAAAGAAGAATTTTTTTTTTTAAAAAAAGGTAGGACTGTGAAATGAGTTCCAAAGGGATTATTAGACTGTCCTTTTTCACGATTCACAGAAAGTTAACATACATGAACAGCAAGCAATTCGGAAAGCAAATGGTGATTTAAAAACATTTTTGCAATGTTTTAAGATGGTGCCAGTTTGAAAGAAGGTTTTGCGCGGATATGGAGGTGGAGGGTGGGGTTCTCCATCCAACCGCACCAGCGCCTCCACCGGCAGCGGGACTTTCCGTCCAGCCAGCTGGCCAATGTGGTTTCCCATTCTGAGCACCTCTACGGCGTTGGGAAATCCCCGGCGTGAAAGCACTGCCGGCAAAATGGAGACTCCCGCCAGCGGAGAATCCAGCCTGGAGCCTCCGGAATAGCGATTAGTCGCACAGAAGTGGCCTGGTTGAGCTGTAGCTCAGGGGTATCCAGCACATTGATCATCTCCCTTAAATTCTCGCCACCCCCGCCAAATTTTGGCTTTTCATTTGTCATCTGGCCTATGACCATGTGCTTGGGAGACAAGGAGAGTTTGCTTTCGGCTGGTATACCTCTGTACAAGGGTGGGCTGAGGCAGCAAAGCGGAGGCTTTTCAGCCTGGAACCTTCTGGAGCAGAGCTAAAGCAAGATATCATGGATGGCCGACAGTCTATCCAGAATTGGAGAGCTTCCCAATACTTTGTCTCATCTCATTCCCTTCAATACATCACCAACGCCTGATACAGGAATTGTTTTGGAGGACACAGCCACATTACGTATCCATTGGTTGTATCTGTGCTGCGAATGAAGCATAAAGACTGTGGTGTTTACCCCCCTTTATGGGGCAATCTGCTGAGAGGGTCAATACGATCATGGCTGATCTCACCATGGCCTCAACTCCACCGTCCTCCGTAACCCTTCAACCCATTATCAATTAAAAACCTGTCTAACTCCTCCTTAAAATGATTCACTGTCCCAGAATCCACCGCAGTCTGGGGTAGTGAATTCCACAGTTTCCCATTGGGAGAAGTAGTTTCTCCTCATCTCTGTTTTAAATTTGCTACCCCATTTCCCCTGGTTATAACCTCTCGTTCTCAAATGCCTCACAAGAGGAAGCATCCGCTCCACGCCTACTTTACCCATACCCTTTATCATCTTATATACCTCAATTAGATCTTCTCTCATTGTTCTGAACTCAAGTAAAGGCCGAAACTGCTCATACGACAAACCCCTCACCTCTGGAGTCAATCTAATGAACCTCCTCTGAACTGCCTCCAATGCCACATCTTTCCTCAAATAAGAGGACCAATACAATGCTGCAGGTGTGGTCTCACCGATGCCTTGTGTAGTTGCAACAGCATTTCCTTACCTTTATACTCTATTCCTTTAGCCAAAAATACCAACATTCCATTTGCTTTCTTTATTACCTGCTGTACCTGTACTTGCATGCTAGTTTCTGTGACTCTTGCATGATTCCTCCGCACCACAGCACCTGGAAGTCTCTCCCTATTTAGGTAATCAGTTGCCTTTCCACTTTTCACAAATGGATGATCTCGCATTTAACCACATTAAACTCCATCTGCCACTTTTGGCCCACTCTCCTAATCTATCTATATCTATTTGTATGGTTCTTATTTCCTCATTGCAATTTACTGTCCCACCCATCTTCGTGTCATATGCAAATTTGGCTCTAGAACTTACTATCCCTGTATCCAAGTCATTAATATAGATTGTAAATAGTTGGGGCCCAAGGACTGAACCCTGTGGCGCCCCACTAGTTACATCTTGCCATCCAGAAAAAGACCCATTAACCTCGACTCTCTGTCTCCTGTCCGTCAGCCAGTCTTCTATCCAAGCTGATAAATTACCCCTAATCCCACGTGATCTCACCTTGTGTATTAACCCTCTGAGCAGCATCTTATTAAACGCCTTCCGGAAGTCCAGATACACTACATTTACAGGATCCTCATTATCCACTTGGTTTGTTACATCTTTAAAAAACTCTCGCAAATTAGTCAAACATGAGTTGTCCTTCATAAAACCGCGCTGCCTCTGATAGATTGCGTTTTGACTTCCAAATGTCCTGAATTTACTTCCTTAATAATGGATTCTAACAATTTTCCAACAACAGATGCTAAACAAACTGGTCTGTAATTTCCCACATTCTGCCTCCCTCCCTTTTTGAATAAGGGTGTTACATTAGTATTTTTCAAATCCACTGGAATCTTTCCTGTGTCCAGGAAATTTTGGAATATTAGAACTAATGGATCCACTATTTGCACTGCCACTTCCTTTAACACCCTAGGATGTAGGCCATCAGGCCCAGGGGACTTATCTGCCTTCAATCCCAATAGTTTGTTGAGTACCATTTCCCTATTGATGCTGATTGTCCTAAGTTCCATCCTTTCAATTACCTTTGAATTACCCATTCCTATTGGGATGGTACTAGTGTCCTCTACTGTGAAAACTGAGGCAAAATATTGATTTCACATCTCCACTTTAGTAAAGCGAGGGGAGTCCGATGAGTTTCTTAAAAGTCTTTTTTGTTTGTTTGCTGAATAGCAGATATCCAAAGGGAACAAGTGAAGTAAACCTGCATCCCTTACCTTTCTCTTCTGGTTTTTTCCAACTTGTCTTTAAGAATCATTATTTCTTTTTTCAGGGCGAGATGCTGTCCCTCTGCGTCTCGTAGTTCCTTCTTCAAGTTCTTTATCTCAGTCATGTGTATGGTTTCCCGTTTGGCCAGCTCCTCCTCGTAGAACATGCTCTTTTTCTCCAGATCAGTTTTGAGCTTTGCCACTTCCTGCTGATGCTCCATACTGCTCACGCCGGGGGAACGTCCAATCTGCTTTTTCTGTTAACAAAAATATTTAGAGATATAATAATACAAAATGCTGATAGCCTCATGGGCTTCTGGTGTGTTTTTAATGTGATATCATAGGTCAGCTACAGCAGCGTAGTCTTTTAATTTGGAGTTGGCTGTAAGTTACTAACCGACATTGGGGTCTCAACCTCAAAAGGAACTTTTCACACTTCGCTTTCAAACTCTGAAACTTCTCCTCTCATTTGCCAGTGCTTCCCTGTATACAACACACAGGGGGATTGCATTTGTTTTGTTTGCACTGGCACAATTGACAAAGCCATACCTCAAGAAATCATCTTTCCACTGATTTGTTCCTGAGTTAAATTTCTTCTTTGTAGGCTGTTAACCAGAGGCCCTCAAGCTCTGTACAAAGTTAACACTAGCACTGCTCTGACCTGTCCTGGACTCTCATGAGCAGCTCTCTCCAGCAGATTCTGCTGTGAGGTCCTGTCCAGTAGATACACTGTCCTTTTGAATAGCTGGCAGTCTCTTACTTTTAACAAAATGAACCATCTTCACAGTTCACTTGCCTTGCTTGGATAGCAGCTTGGATTTGGCATCAGGTGTACGTGCAGAGCACGTGCCCTTTTGGCTGGGAGGCTGTACGCAGCTTAATTTCTTTTTATTTCAAAGGTGGCAGCAGCCGCCATTATCAATTTAAAAACCGGTAGTGGCTGCTTCGCCTATGATTGTGACAACCGCGGGAACGGCGTGAATGATTTCTCCATGACCCTCCCAGCATCTGCCTGTGACCCACAGTTTGAAAAAACTTGCTCTACAACATGTATTCCTGAGTCAGCTAACTGTATTTAAAAATGGATTTTGATCTGTGATGGGTTTTGCTTGAGTGGAGATAGAGTTACAAAACCATAGAATGCAGACAGTGCAGGAGGCGGCCATTTGGCCCATTGGGTCTTCTCGACCTTCTGAAAGAGCACCCTACTTCCCTCTCCCTGTAACCCCACATAACCTATACATCATTGGCACCATAGGGTAATTGGCACCTAACCTGCACATATTTGGACTATGGGAGGAAACTGGAGCACCTGGAGGTAACCCACATTGACACAGGGAGAAAATGCAAGCTCTACACAGTCACCCAAGGTCGGAATTGAACCCAGGTCCCGGGAGCTGTGAGGCAGCAGTGCTAACCACTGTGCCACCCTTAAAAAGTAGCAGTAGGATTTAGTATTTCATTGTCGTTGTTAAGCATTGTTTAACTGTTAATTGTAAGACATTTTCTTTATGATGCTAAAGTTGTTAATACTGTGTTAGTAATAAAATTTGTTTTAATATACCATATCCCTCTTTGTGTGAGAAATTACACCTGGAGCAAAGTATCCTTTCCTCACAGTCTTACAAATTAAATTAAATATTGGGGTTTCTGTTGGTATCCCAGCAGCTGGAATCATAAACCTGAAGAAAATCATAAAAACTTTAAAGTTTTAAACATTTTGATTAGAGGGTTACTTTCCAAATTAAGATCCCTCAACCCTAGTGGGTCATACAAATAAACCATTGACTTTATCAGATTTGTTTATTTTTCTGCCACTGTGAACATAAAGCATATTTATTAGTTGTGATTTATTAATTGAAAATCATTTGTCGCAAATGAAAACATCTGTGGGATAACAGAGGATCCCATGAAGGTTACTATTTACAGGAGGCTTGTAGTTACATTTGAAAACTGCTGGATACTGGGTATCATTATACTTCAGCTAATTTATTATCTATTCTTCATGCACTAATTGCAAACCACAAACCATTGGCATACCTTCTCTCTTTTTTGCTTTGAAGTCCTCCTCTCCTCTTCTGTTCTGCCAAGAAGAGTTCTCAATGCCTGGGCCCTGCAAGGCTGCGTACTTAGCCCCTACCGTACTCCTTACGTGACAAAATTTGGTTCCAACTCCATCTACAAGTCTGCTGCTGACACGACCACAGTGGGTCGGATCTCGAATAATGACGAGTCAGAATACAGGAAGGAGATTGAGAACCTAGTGGAGTGGTGCAGCGACAACAATCTCTCCCTCGATGCCGGCAAAACTAAAGAGCTGGTCATTGACTTCAGGAAGCAAAGTATTGTGCATACCGTCAGCATCAACGGGGCCGAGGTGGAGATGGTTAACAGCTTCAAATTCTTTGGGGTACACATCTCCAAAAATCTGTCCTGGTCCACCCACGTCGACACTACCACTAAGAAAGCTCAACAGCGCCTATACTTCCTCACAAAACTAAGGAAATTCAGCATATCAACATTAATCCTTACCAACATTTACAGGTGCACCGTAGAAAGCATCCTATCTAGCTGCATCACAGCCTGGTATGGCAACTGCTCGGCCCAGGACCGCAAGAAACTTCAGAGAGTCGTGAACTTAGCCCAGGTCATCTCACAAACCTGCCTCCCATCCATAGACTCCATCTACACCTCCCGCTGCCTTGGGAAAGCGGGCAGCATATTCAAAGATCCCTCCCACCTGGCTTACTCACTCTTCCAACTTCTCCTATCGGGCAGGAGATACAAAAGTCTGAGAACACGCACAAACAGACTCACAAACAACTTCTTCCCAACTGTTACCAGACTCCTAAATGACACTCTTATAGACTGACCTGATTAACACTACACCCGTGTGCTTCACCTGATGCCGGTGTCTATGTATTTACATTGTGTACCTTGCGTTGCCCTATTATGTATTTTATTTTATTTTGTTTTCATGTACTGAATGATCTGTTGAGCTGCGCGCAGAAATATACTTTTCACTGTACCTCGATACACGTGACAATAAACAAATCTAAGAGACATGAATACCTTTCAAGGTCAGTCTCAGTATTACCCACTGACATATGCCTGGACTGAGCTGTCATATTTTACAACACCTCTTTGGACAATGTTGAGCCATCACTAGGTTTCTCATTATTCATCTTTGCTGCCACTAGAATCAGAATCAAGCCAGAGCAAGGAATTACATTTTCATATCAGCTTCTCACCTTGAGCCCCTCAAGCTCATCCTCCAGTTGCTTTGAATATTGCTCACTTCGCTCTCGCAGTTTTCGTTCCTTGGAAGCTTCTGCCGCTGATTGTTCCACCTGCACATCCAACTGGTTGGGGAAAATGCATCACATGAATAATATTCAAGCACATAAAAGCCAGGATCATTTCCAACTTCAGAACAAAACCGTCAAACCATCAAATCCTCTCATCACCGAGGGCCTTCACAGGTTTCAGTAAAATTCCTCCCGATCATCAAGGCCTCATTCTCAATGCATAAATTTAAGAAAGTATCCAATCGATAAAAGTTTGTAATTTCATGCCTGTCTATGTATTCTTTTCAAGAAACATTGTTGCGGTGAACTTTTAAAAAATAAATGCTAAAATATTCGACAGGTCAGACAGCATCTACAGAGAAAAGAAGGTAGGGTCTAAAAATGCTCCATTCCCTCACTACAGTGTATTAATTGCAGGAGGAGGCTATTGAGCCCTTCGACCCTGATCCCACATTCCCCCCCTATCTCTGGATCCCTTTAGCCCCAAGGGCTGCATCAAATAATTCTGAAGCAAAGCTTGTATCCACTGTTTTCTGACACAAGCAACGAGTACCCTCAGGTAAGATACGCCACAGACTGCAGTAAAACCTCCTCCTATATGCCCCAAATAATGCACATCAAATACAACTGAGAAATAGAGGCTTAGACTATTTTCTAAATGGGGAGATGCTTAGGAAAGCAGAAGCACAAAGGGACTTGGGAGTCCTTGTTCACGATTCTCTTAAGGCTAACGTGCAGGTTCAGTCAGCAGTTAGGAAGGCAAACGCAATGTTAGCATTCATGTCGAGAGTGTTAGAATACAAAACCATGGATGTACTTCTGAGGCTGTATAAGGCTCTGGTCAGACCCCATTTGGAGTATTGTGAGCAGTTTTGGGCCCTGTACCTAAGGAAGAATATGCTGGTCTTAGAAAGGGTCCAGAGGAGATTCACAAGAAGGATCCCTGGAATGAAGAGCTTGTCATATGAAGAACGCTTGTGGACTCTTGGTCTGTACTCATTGGAGTTTAGAAGGATGAGGGAGAATCTTATTGAAACTTACAGGATACTGCGAGGCCTGGATATGGATAGAGCTGACGTGAAGAGGATGTTTCCACTTGTAGGAAAAACTAGAAGCAGAGGATACGATCTCAGACTAAAGTGACGATCCTTTAATACAGAGATGAGGAGGAATTTCTTCAGCTAGAGGGTGGTGAATCTGTGGAACTCTTTGCCGCAGAAAGCTGTGGAGGCTAAATCACGGAGTGTCTTTAAGACGGAGATAGGTAGGTTCTTGATTAATCTGGGGATTAGGGGTTATGGGGAGAAGGCAGGAGAATGGGGATGAGAAAAGTATCAGCCATGATTGAATGGCGGAGCTGACTCGATGGGCCGAGTGGCCTAATTCTGCTCCGATGTCTTATGGTCTCATTTCACACCTGTGTAACATTTCTATTCCCCAAACCTGCCACCATGAGTGAATTTGTTAGTGCAGTATCATGTACTTTACGTTCATGTTTCAAAAGTTCAACTTGGTTCATGCCTGAAGATAGCAGAGAGGACAAACTGGATTCGAATTCACAGCGCAATATCTACTAGGTCACAACGACCACGATACCAAGGACTGATTGCTGTATTGTTACTGACAGGTAACCCAGTTGAGCCAAGGATCACAATGTTTCATGCACTAAGGTTTGGAAAAGTAAAAGAGAAAGGGAGGTCAACTAGATGTGATAATTAGGTAAGCCAATCTTAAGATTTAGACACTTGAAGGTTGTCAGAGACAGGAGAAACCTTGGGAGGTAAGGGGTTCCATTGTTTTGAGGTGATAACCACTGAGGGGAGGTTAGTATTAGAATTAGAACAGTACAGCACAGAACAGGCCCTTCGGCCCTCAATGTTGTGCCGAGCAATGATCACCCTACTCAAGCCCACGTATCCACCCTATACCAGTAACCCAAAAACCCCCATTAACATTATTTTTTTTAGGACACTAAGGGCAATTTAGCCTGGCCAATCCACCTAACCCGCACACCTTTGGACTGTGGGAGGAAACCGGAGCACCCGGAGGAAACCCACGCACACACGGGGAGGAGGTGCAGACTCCGCACAGACAGTGACCCAGCCGGGAATCGAACCTGGGACCCTGGAGCTGTGAAGCATTGATGCTAACCACCATGCTACCGTGCTCCCCAAAGTGTTGGTTAAGTTTGACATAGAGAAACGGAATGTCATTGGAAATGGGCCCTTCCGATCCATTCAATCCAGGCCCTTCACAATTTTTTTTACATCTTAATTAAATCTCTCCTTCCGACTCCTCTGTTCCAAAGAAAACAAACCGAGCTTAACCACTCTTTCCTCGTAGCTAAAATGCTTCAATTTTGGCAATATCTCTGTAAATCTCGGCTGTACCCTCCCCACTAACAGCAACCAGAACTGTACCTAGAATCTTACCTTACCAATTATTGCATATTTCTGAAAATAGAGACATGTTGCCAAAGAAATGTTTAAAAAGGCAATAAATAGTCTTCAAAGTACATAATTTACAGCATCTGTAAATTCCTTCAAGGTACTAAAGCCCCAAAAATACCAATCGACCATGGCTGACAAAGGAAGTTAAGGATTGTATAAGATTAAAAGAAAAGGCTAATAAAATTGCAGAAATAATAGCAAACCTGAGGGTTGTGAGGTTTTTAAGAATACAGCAAAGGAAGGCCAAGAAACTAATAAAGGGAGAAGAGAATATGAATGCAATCTAGCAAAAAACATAAAAACAGACCACAAAAGTTTCAATAAGGAAACGTTTGGCTGAGAGAAAGACGGGTCCATTACAGGAAGTCAGGAGAATTCATCATGGGGAACAAAGAAACAGCAGCGAAGCTAAATGATTACATAGTGTTTGTTTTCACCAGGGAAGATACAGGAAATCTCCCAGATGTAGAGATTCAAGACACTAAGGAGAATGTGGAGTTGAAGGAAAGTGGTAGAAGAAAGAAGGTTGTTTTGGAGAAGTTAACAGGACTGAAAGTTGATAGGTCCCTGGATCCTCCTGATACTATGCATCACAGAATGTTGAAAGAGGTTACTATAGAGATGATGGATGCATTGCTCATCTTCCAAAATTCTATAGATTCTGGAATGGTTCCTGAAGGTTGGAAGGTGGCAAAAGTCACCTCACTATTCAAGAAGGGAGGGAGGGCATGTCCACACTGACTCTTACCAACTTTTACAGATGCACCAGAGAAAGCATCCTATCTGGCTGCTTCACAGCCTGGTATGGCAACTGCTTGACTCAAGATCGCAAGAAACTTCAGAGAGTCGTGAACATAGCCCAGTCCATCACACAAACCTGTCTCCCATCCATTGACTCCATCTACACCTCCCGCTGCCTTGGGAAAGTGGGCAGCATAATCAAAGACCCCTCCCATCCGGCTTACTCACTCTTCCAACTTCTTCCATCGGGCAGGAGATACACAAGTCTGAGAACACACACGCACAGACTCAAAAACAGCTTCTTCCCCACTGTTACCAGACTCCTAAATGATCCTCTTATGGACTGACCTGAGTAATACTACACCCTGTATGCTTCACCCGATGCTGGTGTCTATGTATTTACATTGTGTACCTTGTGTTGCCCTATTATGTATTTTCTTTTCATGTACTAAATGATCTGTTTGAGCTGCTCGCAGAAAAATACTTTTCACTGTAGCTCAGTACACGTGACAATAAACAAATCCAATCCAAGAAAAAAACAGGTGAACTACAAATCTAATTAATAGCCTTACATCTGTAGCAAGGAAACTGCAAGAATCTTTTTATAAAGAATGCGATAAATAAACACTTCAACAATCATGATCTGATTGGGCAGAGTCAGCATGATTGACAAATGGGAAATTGTTTGTCTAACAACTTGGGAGTTTTTTTGAGGTTGTTACAAACAAATTGAGAAAGCAGAGTTAATGGACGCAATATATTTAGATTTTAAAAGGCTTTTTGATAAAGACCCCTCACAGGAGGTTTATTAATAAAAGCACATGGTATAGGAGGTAACATACTGGCATGGATTCATGATAGGCTGACAGGCTGAAAACAGAGAGTAGTAATAAATGGGCAATTCTCACATTGCAGGCTGTGGCTAGTGGGGTACCACAATGACCAGTACAATGTACCCAGGCAGTTTATAATATATATCAATGATTTGGATGTGGGGACCAAATGTAATTTTTTCAAGTTCGCGGATGAGACAAAGCTAGGAATGAATGTGTGTTTGGGAAAGATGTAAAACGGCTACAGGAGGATTTAGACAGACAAGTGAGCAAAAATGAAAATGAAATGTTGTCACAGTCCCAGAGAACCACAGGCTGAAACTCCCCTTTGAGAAAGAGAACTGGTGGTGATTTAACCCAAGGGTCACCACACTTCAGACGAGGGGCAGGGTTGAGAAGAATAACCTCAGCCGGTACAGGAAACAAACCCACTCTGTTGGCGCCACTCTGCATCACAAACCAGTCGTCCAGCCAACTCATGATCTCATGGAAACTTACAAAATACTTAAAGGAATAGACAGGGTTGATGCTGGTAAGATGTTTCCCTTGGGTGGACAGTCTAGAGCCAGGGGATACAATTGCAAAATAAGGGAAATGCCACTTAGGACAAAGAGGATAAATTTACACAGAGGGTTGTGAATCTTAGGAATTCTCTACCCTAGGGTGCTGTGGAAACACAGTCATTGAGTATGTTTAAGGTAGAGATTGATGGATTTCTGATTAACAATAACATAAAAGGTTATGGGGATCGTGTATTTAAAAGACATTGAAGTGCCCAATCAACCATGATCATACGGAATGGTGGAGCAGGCTCGACGGGCTGAAAGGTCTACTCCTGTTCCTATGATCCCAAGTGTAAAAAAGTCAGTTTATAAGCTCAACTGTTTCGTTTAAATCATTGCTAGTGTAGCTATTAGCCCATTCAGGATTATTCAGTAAGTGCTATCCAATCATGGGATCACTTCTAACAGTAGATATTTTATTTTAGAGTTTTCAAATCGAGGGCTGGTTGAGTAGTCTGTATTCAGCCCATTGTGAACAACCAAACTCTACTGCTTGACTTGATAAGCCAATTGTGATTTCTCAGTCTGGAAATTCTTCAGCAGGGTGATGGGTCCCAATGCAATTTCGACATGCTCTGTACTATTCAAGGATGAGCTTTAAACAGTTCTAATCACCAACCTCCCAACCAAACAATGTGACAGAATGGGGAGATGATGAGAAAGCAAAATCAAACAAGATGATAAAATCAATAATTATAATTGTGAAAGATTTTGTTTTACAATAGCTATTGTCATGTGAGAGTACCTTTAAGAAATGGGTGTTTAAGAAATGTACCTTTAAGAAATGGGTATATTTCAGTGATGTCAGAGTGTGGTTGGAGCTGGGCTATCTGTCAGCTTTTTACTTTTGTTTTAGGCTTTTTCCTGCAGGGTGTGTTTTAGTTTCATTTTCAGAACTGGATAGCTGCAGTCACAGCCAGAAGGTGTATTAGTCTCTCTCTCTGTATCTAAAAACTGTGAATCAATCCTTTGGTGATTTAAAACTAATACGTGCTCTCAGTAGTGACTTTAACCTGATGTGCTTCTTTTGTTTTTAAGTCTTATGGATGTTAAAAGGACAGCTTAAGGATTACGCAGTGTTGTATTCTTTGGGGGTTGTATTTGAATTAATGGTTGCTAAGATGTCCACTGTATGTTTTAAAAAGTTTAACTTGAGTTCATAGAATAAACATTGTTTTGCTTCAAAAAAAACTTTTCCATTTCTGCTGTACCACATCTGTAGAGTGGGCCGTGTGCTCCCCATACCACAATCTATTAAAAGTTGTGGGTCAGCTGAACTCCATGATACACTTTGGGGTTCTCTAAATCCTGGCCCATAACACTGTTATGCAATATTTAGGTGCAGAGGATACTATCCCATCAATGTAATTTGTCTCTATAGATATCCATGAAGGAGAAGTAAAATTTGATGAACACATTTTGATGATCCAGTGGCTGAACGCATCATTTGGTGAATGGAGGAAATCTTTCACCTTCTTATGCTGCTGATTCACTTAGCTGACCAAGGAGGTGCAAGAATTCCGGAGTCAGGGAAGAAAAAGTCCAGAATTAGCCACAGTCTCTACCCCAGACGGTTAACTGGTGCTTCATGCGAGAAAGTGGGCATACCTATTGAGAATGACACTGAGTTTTGTTGTCAAGCCCAACGCCAGGCAAAATATCGGCCAATACTCACTGTTGAGAATCACGGTGAATAATAACCACTTGGTCGAGGTACTGAACAACGTTGGTACTCCAGCACAAACCCATGGGAGAAAATTACTGATTTTACACCGACAACAGCTCTCAGTGCTGTAATCCCACATAAAACCCTTTGTTCCTTTACGCTCCCGTCTTCCAGTATTCAAATAAAAAACATGTCACATGTGGTTCCTGAAGAATAGTTTAGTGGGACTAGAGTGAAAGGCAACATATGGAAAAGCCCGCAATCCCAATCGAAAACAGAAAATCAAACCCACCTCTTTTTTGGAGCGCTCCATTCTCCGTACATCCTGCCGCAAACTCTCAGCTTTCTGCACCATCACTTCCATCTCTTCCTCTTTGTCCCGGAGCTGTCGGGAAAACTTCTGCTTTTGGGAACGCAGGTCCGTGACTTTTTCGTTCATCTCAGAGAACTCCTGCATGGCGAGTTTACGCTGACTATGGGCATCTTTAAGTTCTTTGGTTTGCAATTTTAATCTTTCGCTGGACTCGAGCACTTCCTGCACCAAGGACACAGATTAAAGACATTTAAAGATTAATGGGCCATTTAAGAAACAAATTGCACAAAGGAGAACAACAGCACATGGACAAGAGTTAATAATGTCCCAACAGTCTGCAAGAGCAGAATGAACAGATTCACTCTGCTAAGACCCACCGTGAGCCTACTGTCTTGGAAATGTAAATCCATTCCACACAAACGTGTTTACAATTTCATTACATCTAACCATTCCCCAATCCTATTTACATTTGTATCATGGCCCTCACATTAACTGGATTATTTTAGCAGCAATCAACTTTTCTTTTTGTTAATGCTTCCATAAAATTGTAACACAGTTAATCATCAACCTGAATATCTCAACTAATGCTGCCTAGCCTGCTGTGCTTTTTGTTTTTATTTCATACCTCCAGAAACCGCACTGTTGTGCTTTTGACATAGGAATTTTGCCTATTTCACTCATAGATGCTGCCTGAACGGTTGTGTGTTTCCAACATTTTCTGTTTCCATTTCTAATCCACGGTTGGTTAGAAGGTAAAAAATTGAAAAGCATAATTCTTTAGTGTACATCAACTGCAAAGGCAGTGGTACCGGGCACATCAATCTTTGACATCACTTTTCCAAGCCAGTGTCCATTATCTCTCCGCTTAAACAACATTCAATATGAAAAATGAATCGAAATTAAGTCTGATTTAGTGGGTGAATCTTTCTGCTGAGATATACATGCGGGTTCAGACTCTGACAACACCCCAGCTGTAGTGTTGAAGAATTATACATCAGAATGAAGCCTACTCCAGCAAAGTTATTCCAGTGAAACTATGAATCACGTTTCTAACCAATAACACTGAGATTGGTCATTATGTCCAAATCACAAACAACGGGGCAAATTGAACCTGGCCAAATACCACTTGTTCGGTCTATTCCCAACCTCGGCAAAGTAATGGAAGAAATCCCAAAGATTTCATCAACTGCCACCTATGCATCAATTAGCTGCTTCCTGAACTACTTGGCAGAACAGAAAGGATAACTAACATAAAAAGATACTTCACAGATATGACCTGTGCTTCGAACACAGACTTTGAAAAATAGTCCTTGCACACCAACAAGTCGACTTTCATACACTAATAGATGCTGTAGCAACCTTGATTCACCAAGTTATTGAGAAAAGCTGCATTCACAGTTCCACATACAAGCACAGAGTTCCTTCCTACAATAGTGTCACAGAATATTTCACAGGTAGGAGCTGCGTGTATGGCGTACAATTTTGCAGCTCACCTTCTGACAGAATTTTTTTGGATTGACCCAAGACTTGTGAGATGAAGCTGCTGGTCATCCTTCACAATATTAAAAAGGTTTGCATTGATCACAGAATCACACAGCGCAGGAGAGGCCGTTTGGCCCATCGAGTCTGCACCGACACGTAAAAAAACACCTGACCAATCTACCTAATACCATTCGTTAGCATTTGGTCCATAACCTTGAATATTAAGATGTGTCAAGTGCTCATCCAGATAGTTTTTATAGGATGTGAGGCAACCCGCCTCTACCACCCTCCCAAGCAGTGCATTCCAGTCCGTCACCACCCTCTGGGTATAGAGGTTTTTCCTCACATCCTCCCCAAACTTCCTGTCCCTCACCTTGAAATTGTGTCCCCACGTAACTGACACTTCAACTAAGGGGAACAGCTACTCCCTATCCACCCTGTCCATGCCCCTCCTAATCCTGTACACCTCAATCAGGCTGGCGCTCAGTCTTCTTTGCTCCAACAAAAATGACCCACGCCTATCCAACCTTTACATGCTACAAGTCAGGCAACATCCTGGTGAATCTCCTCTGCACTCCCTCCAGTGCAATCACATCCTTCCTATAATGTGGCGACCAGAACCGGACACAGTACTCCAGCTGTGGCCTCACTAGAGTTCTGTACAACTTCAACATGACCTCCCTGCTTTTGTAATTTATGCCTTGATTGATAAAGGCTTGTTCGGTGAATTGGAGCATGGTAGCATGCAGCACGGTAGCATGGTGGTTAGCATAAATGCTTCACAGCTCCAGGGTCCCAGGTTCGGTTCCCAGCTGGGTCACTGTCTGTGTGGAGTCTGCACATCCTCCCCGTGTGTGCGTGGGTTTCCTCCGGGTGCTCCGGTTTCCTCCCACAGTCCAAAGATGTGCGGGTTAGGTGGATTGGCCATGCTAAATTGCCCGTAGTGTCCTAAAAAGTAAGGTTAAGGGGTGGGGGGTTGTTGGGTTACAGGTATAGGGTGGATACGTGGGTTTGAGTAGGGTGATCATGGCTCGGCACAACATCGAGGGCCGAAGGGCCTGTTCTGTGCTGTACTGTTCTATGTTCAATGAATTCTCCCTAGAAAAGTGTTCGAGATGGGGATTTTCACAGTAACTTCATTGCAGTGTTAATGTAAGCCTACTTGTGACACTAATAAAGATTATTATTATTATATGTGCCTTTTTCACCACCCTATTAACCACCTTTCCACCTTCAGAGATCTATGGATAAACACGCCAGAACTTCTTTCTACAAATTAAACAACCTCAGCCTATTCAATCTTTCCTCATAGTTCTCTGCTGGATGGCGCAGTGGTTAGCAATGCTGCCTCACAATGCTAGAGATCCGGGAGAAAAAAGTGCCTTCCTCTCCACACTATCTATGCCCCTCATAATCCGATACATCTCTATCACATACCCCCTCAATCTTTGTTGCGAGCACACATAGAAAGCAACAGGCTTGATATCATCAACAAAGGAAATAGTAGGCCCTGCATACATTTTATCAAATACTTGCAAGTAACAGATAGACCATATTTCACAAAAATGCAGCCACCATCCGATCACACTCAAGCTGTCAAATCACAGAAGCTATAGAACTCGAATATGCAATTACCTTTTGAAGATCGTCATTCTCCTGCTTCGCCAATTTGATTTGCTTCTCAAGTGATTTAATTTGTCTGCAGCCATCTTCAAAATTACTTCTGATGAGACTCGCTTCTGCGAGTTGCTGCTCCAACTGAACATAATCTGGAACAAGTAGCGAGAAAATTGGTAACTTCACCTCATGCTATCTTTTACAGTCAAATCAGTTAGCTGCCATAGCTTTTTTGTTCAGTTCTGATGGGGGATTTGGCGGCCGTCTTGGGTGGGCCTGGTGTTGGCTTTCTTTCAGTAATTGCTGAACTGCTCCACATGGTGGGAATGTCTGACTTGGAGGGGGGGAGGGTTGATACAGCCCCGTGTTCAGATGTAAGGGAGTTGAACTGACCAGTAAAAAGATACGTAAGGGAATTGAACTACCCAGTAAAAATATATAGGGCGTTTGCACATGTCAAGAATTTGAGTACTGATGTGGTGTTTTTGAAGGAGACCCATTTGCAGATTAAGGATCAGACAAGGTTACAGAAGGGCTGAGTGGGGCAAATATTTCATTTAGGATTTAAAAGTATGGCCCAGTTGCCTGCGATTTTGGTGAATAAGAGATTATCTTTTTTGGCGGCTATAGTTTTGGTGGATCCAAACGGGAGGTATGTGATTGTTAGCGGCCGTTGATAGGTACCCCGGTGGTTCTAGTTAATTTGAGTGCACTGAACTGGGATTTTACAGCTTTCATCAACAAGTTGGGGGCAGCACGGTCACACAGTGGCTAGCACAATTGCTTCACAGCTCCAGGGTCCCAGGTTCGATCCCGGCTTGGGTCACTGTGTGTGGAGTCTGCACGTTCTCCCTGTGTCTGCGTGGGTTTCCTCCGGGTGCTCTAGTTTCCTCCCACAGTCCAAAGATGTGCAGGTTAGGTGGATTGGCCGTGCTAAATTGCCCTTAGTGTCCACAATTGCCCTTAGTTTTGGGTGGGGTTACTGGGTTATGGGGATAGGTGGAGATGTGGGCCTGGGTAGGGTACTCTTTCCAGGGGCCAGTGTAGACTCGATGGGCCGTATAGCCTCCTTCTGTACTGTAAATTCTATGAAGTTGCTGGCTTCTGTTCCTGATCTGGACTTGCACCGGCTGATTCTGGGCGGGGACCCTCGACTGGACAGATCAAGCCCTCAGTCCTTGAATCCGTCAGGCATTAGACTTTATGGGACGGATGGGAGGGAGCAGGCCCATGACGATTCTTACATCCAAGCCAGAAGGGCTTTTCCTTTCTCTCTTGGGTGCATCAGGTCTACTCTCGGATTAACTTTTTTGTGGTGCATAGGTCTCGCCTTCCTGGAGTGGTGAGAGTGGGGTATTCAGCAATAGTTATTTAGTATCATGCTCCACATTTGGTGTTGGGTCCGGGCCCCGCACAACACCCCTTGTGGAGGCTGGATACGGCGTTGTTGGCGGACAAGGAATTCTGTGAGAGGCTATCCTCCACCATTGGGCAGTACATTGATTTTATTTGAGTGATATCCTGCGTTCCACGATGTGGGAAGTCCGGAAGGTGATTATTAGGGGGAGATAATCTCCTATGAGGCACACACAGAGAAGAGTGAAAGGTGGAGAGGAAATGGTTGGTGGATTCCATCCTTGAGGTGGATCGCGAGTACTCGCTTGCCCCGACACCAGAGTTGTTGGCGAGTAGGAAGAAATTACAGATGGAGTTTGGGCTGCTTTCAACAGGCAAAGCGATGCACCAGCTGCGATGATCGAGGGAGGCATTTTATGAATATGAGAAGGCCAGTCGCCTGTTAGCGTACAAGCCGAGGCGGCAGGCTACCACATGGGAGAGCAGGTAAAGGACTCGAGCAGCAGCTTGGTCTCCATCCTGGGCCACGGTCAGACTTTATAAGTCGGAGCCCCCAGAGGATAGGTTATCTATGATGGAATTTTTGGATGGCTTGTCTATCCCAGTTGTAGAACGAGAGAGAAGAGCGGAGTTGGAGTGCTGTTAAGCTTGGAAATGTATGGGATTAATACAGTCGGGGAAAGCTTCAGGTTTGGACAGATTCCTGACTGAATTTTACAAGAAATATGTGGGTCATCTGATCCTATTGTTAGATATATTTACTGATTCCATATCCCGGGGATGCTGCTTATACTGGCGCAAACACATCTCCTTGATTTTGAAGAAGGATAAGGATCTGAGAGTGTGGGTTTTATCGGCCTATTTTGTTATTGAATGCAGGTGCTAAGATGTTGGCAAAAGTTTTGGCGATGTGCTTGGAGCCCTGCCTTCCGGGGGTGATAGCGGAAGAACAAACTGGGTTTGTTAAGGACAGAAAGCTTTTGGCCAACATACAGCAACTACTTCATATTATTTTGTCCCCCTATCAAGTGCCTGAGACAGAGGTGATTATTTTAATGGATGCTGAAAAGGTGTTTGATCGGGTAGAATCGGAGTATCTGTTTGAGATCCCAGGAAAGTTTGGGTTTGGGCCTAGATGTACATCTTGGATCGTCTTTTATACGGAGCACCCCTGCGAGTGTTCATGCGAATGCCCAGAGCCAGGAATACTTCCAACTGAATAGAGGTACGAGCCAAAGTTGTCCACTGTCTGCCCTATTGTTTGCCCTGGCAATTGAACCTCCGAGGTCATCAATGGGTTGCAGGGGAATGGAGAGAGGGAGGGAGCATAAGGTGTTTTTGTATGCAGATGATCTGCTGTTATATGATTCTCACTCCAACGTAGAGGAGATAATGAAGCTATTTTGGCTCCTTCTCAAGATATAAGTTGAATCTGGACAAAAGCGTATACTTTCCGGTGAATTCCCCGGGAAGGGGTGCCGATTTGGGGACGTTGTCTTTTCACTTGGTCAGATCTATCTTTGTTATCTGGGAATCCAAAAGGCCCACAACTGGGCTGCACTTCATTGGCTCAATTTTACTGGCCTACGGAATGGGGTTAAGGAGGACTTGAAGAAGTGGGACAACCTCCCTCTGTCCTTGGTGGGCAGGGTCCAGTCGGTAAAAATGAATGTCCTTCCGAAGTTCTTATTTTTGTTTCAGTGTCTTCCTGTTTTCCTTTCCAAATCATTTTTTGTGAAGGTGAATAAAATAATACCTTTCTTTACCTGGCCAGACAAGAACCCACGGATTCGTAGGAGTCCCTTTGGCCCAGGCTGACGTGGCGCCAAAGGCCTTCCACACCAGCCGGCGGGGCGCAAACCACTCCGGCGCCGGCCTAGCCCCTGAAGGTGCAGAGGATTCCGCACCTTTGAGGCGGGCCGACGCCGGAGTGGTTCACGCCACTCCGTCCTGCCGGGACCGCCCGCAGCGCCAGGTAAGGGAGAATCCCACCCTATTATTCCATTCGGGGGTGGATGGACCTATTTAAGATTTATCAGGTTTGTGACTTTTTGTGCAAGAAGATTCCTTCGTTCTCCTTGGTACCCGCACCCTCTCTGTTGGGGAAGGTCCTTTCGCTGGCTGAGTGGGGAGGGAGGGGAAGACATCGGATATTTATGGTTGGATTTTGTCAGTGGAGCAAGCTCCGTTGGTTGAAGGAAGTGGAAGGGGGAGCTGGGTCAGTTTTTGATAGGGGGGTGTGGAGTGAGGCTCTACACAGGGTCAACTCCACCTCCTCATGTGCTTGGCTGAGCTTGATTCAGATTAAGGTGGTGCATAGGGCACAAGTGACCAGGGCACGGATGAGTGTTTTTTTTAAACGGGTGGGGAGGATTGTTTTCGGGGACTGACGAATCATATACACACGTTCTGGTCATGCCCTAAACTTGCAAGCTATTGGGTCCCGCTCGTCAACACCATATCAGAGATTCTTGAGACTGAACTAGAGTCTTGCCCGTTGGTGGCCGTTTTGGGGTCTCGGACTTGATAGAGCTGCAAACTGAGGTGAAGACGGATGCTGTCGCCTTCACCATGTTTGTAGCCCGGATGTGAGTTTTACTTAGGTGGAGGACTCTGGTTCCGCTCAGTGCTTCATACTGATTGACTGGCCTTATGATGTTTTTTTGCACTTAAAGGTTTCAGGTACTTCATGAAGGGTCTGCAGAAGTGTTCTACTCAAAATGACAGCCTTTCATTTCCTATTTCAGGGAGTTGGTCACTGTCAAATGTTTATGGGGGGGAGGGGGGGGGGGGGGGCAGGGTTTCTGGTTACTATTTGTTTGCTTTATGGTTGGGGGGGTTGGAAGGGAGGATAAGTTTGGAATTGTATTAGTTCTCTGTTTTTGTTTTACTGTGTTATAATGAAAGATTTTCTCAATAGTGATCATGAAAATATTGGATTCTTCTAAAAACTTATCTGTGTCACTAATGTCTGTATATCTGCTTTTCCTAATCAGTCTGAACTATATGTGACTCCAGACCCATATCATAGATCCACAGTGCAGAATGAATTGTCAAGTGAAGGCAGCAGGGATGACTCAGTTATGGAAGAACCAATTCAGTGGTTAGCACCAAGGACCCGGGTTCTTTTCCAACCTTGGGTGACTGTGAGGAGTTTGCATTTTCTCCCCGTGTCTGCTTGGGTTTCCTCCGGGTGCTCCGGTTTCCTCCCACAGTCCAAAGATGTGCAGGTTAGGTGGATTGGCCATGCTAAATTGCCCACTGGGTTATAGGGATAGGGTAGGAGCGTGAGCCTCTTTCCAGTGCTGTCCCTACTTATTATCTTGGTACACGGATTGTTGTCTACCCCAATCAAATTTCTCAAGCACTGGGTTAATCTACCCTTCAATGAACAAATCCAATTCTCTCAGTTCTTCCATAACTGAGTCATTCTTGCTGCCTTCCCTCGACAATTCATTAGGGCTCTATTGAAGCCTGGGTACAAAAACAGCTCACAATTCCAAAAAGAACAGCAGAAATATGCATGTTAAATGTCCTTATGTTGGATTTCTCCTAGTTTATAAAACTTAAGGCCAATAGCTAAAGTAAAGTTCAACAAAAGAAACTGACAACTCTTAGAACCACGACAGTGCAGAAGGAAGCCATTCAGCCCATCAAGCTTGCACCAACCCTCTGAAAGAGCACTCCACCTAGTCCCACTCCCTGACCCTATCCGCGTAATCTCACCTATCCTTTTGGACACTATGGCCAATCAATCTAACCTGCACATCTTTGGACTGTGGGAGGAAACCGGAGCTCCCGGAGGAAACCCACGCAGACTTGGGGAGAAAGCGCTAACTCCACACAGACAGTCACCCAAGGCCGGAATTGAACCCGGGTCCCTGGCGCTGTGAGGCAGCAGTGCTAACCATTGTGCCGCCATGCAGCTTCTTTTAATTTATTCCTATATCCTTTGGTGCAGTTAAGATTTCAATAGGGAATATTTTGTCACATTAACTCTACATGATCCAAAAATAAGTTCATAAACGTTGGCAAAGCTTGGCAATTGTTTCTCAATTGTTTAAGTCTTTAATGGAAAAGTCAATAGTGGATGGAGTAATATAGAATGCCGATGGACAACGGGCCTGTTTTGCATGACTGAACAAGTCAATTTCACTCTCTGAATGCAGTTAAAATATTTTCAGGCTTGTTTAATAGTCCATACAAGTAAATGAATGGATAAGTAGATACCGATCTCCCCATATTTGATAAAATTAATGTCTGCTATTCAGTTATGGAAGAACCACTTGAACACTCAAAGCAGAGTTAGAACCCTGACCACCCTCTCCTAAAATTGAAAACACATGGTGTTCTAAATACACAAAATATTATGTTTTATCAAATTCCCCATAGGATTTAAGAATGAAATTCCTGACAAACTGAGCCAATAAGTTTTTTTAAAAGCAGGAGATTTCACTCAGAATTCACCAAAAGCATTGAACCCCTTCGATATTAATGTCCCTTCCTCTTACATCGATTTGTTACAAGTACCTGTCTCCCCATGCCTAATGTCAGTGTAATGCAGTGCCGCAGATTGAATGATTCCCTCACCGCTCCCACCTCTGCAGTCTCCCTCTTTTGCACAAGTGCCTTCCAAACTGCTCAAACTGAAAATGCAGGGGACAAAGGTCAGAGGCTGTGATTACAGTCAGATTTTTCACAGTTCATTCTGGATCTTCTCATTCTGAAGGACTCCGCTCTGTTCTCTCGGAGATTTGGGAGTTTAATGGAAAGCAGGCTAAAGAGAAGTAGGGCGAAGGTGAAAGAGAAAAGTTGAAAGAAACTTATTGCTGATACAATGTGGAACTGAAATTTATTGTGTTGGTGAATTACTCTAGCATTTGGGTGTGCAAAGGACACAGAAATCCAGAGTTGATTCCAATATCCTTCTGCAACATGAAATTGATTGAATTTTATAGCTGCTTGATTCAAGATTTGGCACATATAGGCCAAATGTAGGGAAGAAATGAAATGAAATGAAAATTGCTTATTGTCACAAGTAGGCTTCAAATGAAGCTACTGTGAAAAGCCCCTAGTCGCCACATTACGGCGCCTGTTCGGGGAGGCTGTTACGGGAATCGAACCGTGCTGCTGGCCTGCCTTCAAAGCCAGCGATTTAGCCCTGTGCTAAACAACCCCTGTGCTAAACAGTGCTGAGAAATTTGATTGGGGTAGACAACAATCTGTGTGACAATCCCTGTACCAAGAATTTGACTGAAATTCTTTTTGTCTGAGCCATGAATGCTCTTGCGTTTTTCCCCCCAATTGTATTTCCTTGAGGCGAGTAATGACAATACTAGCTAACTGAGTCAGTTTCTCTACACTTTCTCTTCAAGCACACACAGGTCAGAGATACCATGAGATAGCTATAGAAAAAAACACTCTCTATAAGCACACAAAGGTCATAGATAGCATGAAATAGATATAGAAAAAAACACTCTCTATAAGCACACACAGGTCATAGATAGCATGAGATAGCTATAGAAAAAAACTCTCTCAACAAGCACACACGGGTCATAGGTACCATGAGATAACTTTAAACACCTTGATAAAGCCTCACCAGCAAATACGGCCAACAATGTGTCATGATCCGAAGACTCCAGATTACAAGCTCTGTCTGCAATGCGACATGCACAGTACTGATGTTGGCCTTCGGTTTGGCATTGCCAAGTAACTTTTCTAATTGTGCGGTTGCTACACAAGGAGGAAGCTGACCAGACTCATTGTCCTAACTAAAGCAAAATCAACAATCATTGGAGATGAGACTCTTGGCTTTTGTACACCTGGGATTTTCAGCTACAATTTCCCAATCCCATTATTTGGGGTCAGATTTGTAAATGGTCTCTCACAAGATCCACTGAAAGTTTGTAAAGGAAGAGTAATCAAGTATTGAAAGCCCCCCTGGGAATAATTTAATTCACATTAAACTTGTTATTCTAATAATTAAAAAACTGCTGCAGCTTTTGCATTAGTCTAGACTGTCCCCTTCCTTCACTGATGATAGTGACTGTTGCTTGGGTGTATCAGCAGAGTTACTGTAGTCTCAGGGTGCCCAGCATTGGCAGGCATTCCAGCACTACTCAAATCACCATTCTTCACACAACAGCTTCGACAAGTATTCAAAAAGGTAGGGCATCACATCAAAGCTCGATTCTCTGTACATGCCCACGCACTCTTTCGGCAAGGAACTCTGCTGCGCTTTTTCTTAAAACCTTCGCTCCTTCCAGAATCCATAGGTATTGAGGCCAACTGTAGCAATTTAAATGCTTTCATAACTTAGTGTAAACTGAGAACTAAACCGGAGGTTCTCTGCGTGGTGTCACATTGCAGGGTGCCCTGACACATTTCCTATGATACTGCAACTTTGGCTCCTCTTCAAATGTGCAAGAGAAAAATCTCTCAAAGGTGGAATATGTAGGTCTATCATGAGTGAGAAAGTAGAACAATTGCTGTCTCTCAGTGTTGTCCACTCTACAGGCTTTTTAATCTGCTGAAGAGACGTTGTTATTGATTCTGGGACACTGCACAGCCGAGAACCAATAAGCTATAAATCCTTCAAATAGGACACTCAAAAAATCCTTGTGGCTGTGGACACGGTGGAGCATCCGCAAGGTGCAGGGAATCGTGGACAGCACGTATTGAGATGTGGTCACACCGCAGGTCAGACTCCACAAGGAAGAAGGGAATGGGTGACCACCAGACAGAGCAAAAGATCTAGGCAGGCAGTTTAGGACTCTCTTGTGGCCATTCCCCTGTAAAACAGATATACCGCTTTGGATACTGTTGAGGGGAATGGCCTCTCAGGGGAAAGCAGCCAAATTTGTTACACCACAGTTGGTTCTGCTGCAGAGGGGAGTAAAAAGTGTGGGAATGTAATAGTTATAGGGGATTCAATTGTAAGGGGAATAGACAGGCGTTTCTGTGGCCGCAAACGAGACTCCAGATTAGTATGTTGCCTCCTGGTGCTAGGGTCAAGGATGTCTCGGAGCGGTTACAGAACATTCTGGAGGGGGAGGGCGAACAGCCAGTGGTGGTGTACACATCAGTACAAATGACATAGGTTTAAAAAAAGGGATGAGGTCCTAAAAGCAGATTCCAGGATCTATCGGATGAATATGTGGCTGAAGAGATAGTGTCTGGGGAAGGGGGTTTCAGATTCCTGGGGCATTGGGACTGGTCCTGGGGAGTGGGAGCTGTACAAACTCACAGAACCGGGTCCTTGGGTGCTAGAGCAGTTGGTTGGGGAGGGTTTAAACTAATATGACAGAGGGATGGGAAACCTATGGAAGGATTCAGAACAGGGGGAATTAAGAACAAGAGTAAATGTCAGGGGGCAAGATCTACCAGCCTCATCGTGCCAGGCGCGAAAACAAGTGGCTGGTTAGATCGCGGGTAACGCTGAAATCGGGAACCACCCAGACGGCGATTAGTTTACGATCTAACAGGTCCGCTCCCATTCCAGATCCCATCATGGCATGGCAATAATCACCAATTAAGTCCGATCTCCGTACATTTAACAGGAAGGACCCCTTATCGAATGGTCACCCATGATCCAACCACCTCCCCAGCTCGGGTTATGCAAGTGTCGTTCAGTGTATCTATTTAAAAACGTGAAGCCAGCGGAATGGTTGCTGTGGGGGTCTAAGCAGGTGAGCAACCATCTTTGAAATCGGGCAGTCAGCCCGGGGGGGTGGGGGGCCACTATTGGGGTGTGTGGTTAATCCACCGCCCATGGGCTCGGCAAGCCACCCTCCGGATCCTGTACAGCCACTATTGGGGTGTGTGGTTAGTCCACCGCCCATGGGCTCGGCAAGCCACCCTCCGGATCCTGTACAGCCACTATTGGGGTGTGTGGTTAGTCCACCGCCCATGGGCTCGGCAAGCCACCCTCCGGATCCTGTACAGCCACTATTGGGGTGTGTGGTTAGTCCACCGCCCATGGGCTCGGCAAGCCACCCTCCGGATCCTGTACAGCCACTATTGGGGTGTGTAGTTAGTCCACCGCCCGTGGGCTCGGCAAGCCACCCTCCGGATCCTGTACAGCCACTATTGGGGTGTGTGGTTAATCCACCGCCCGTGGGCTCGGCAAGCCACCCTCCGGATCCTGTACAGCCACTATTGGGGTGTGTGGTTAATCCACCGCCCGTGGGCTCGGCAAGCCACCCTCCGGATCCTGTACAGCCACTGAAGAGCCCCTGTGACGGAGCCCTGGCGGTGACAGTATGGTGAAGGTCACTTTAATTCCCACTGACAATGGCGGCCACTGGCCGCACAGGTGAACGTTATTTCTGATAGGCAATTAGCAATTCTGGTAATGTGAGCACTTCACAGCTCTCAAGTGGATTCCCGTGTGTAGGCGTGCCATGCCGCAGGCGGTTGTTACTGCTCAGCATTAAAAACAGACTGAGATGCCTGAACATTTTGCCTGAGTGCTGGAGGCTTCAAACCAGAGGCAGCAGCCAACAATCAAACAGCCAAGCGCTGGGCCACAGCACTGGGGACATCCTCATGACGAGAGGGCGTGTGTGAGGACACGGAGGGAACCAGCGGCCGGTTCAGGTAACGTTTCCAGCGGGGGTCTGGGGTACAGGGTCCGTTGCCCAGGACCCCTGCTGCGGGCATGGGTGCATGTACAGGGCATGTTGAATAGCACCATGAGAGATGGAAGGGGGTGTAGGTGGGGGGGGGGGGGGTGCCCAGGGGACCTGCGGGTCTGGTGTGGAAGCCATAGCTGACTGTCAATTTCTCACTATCTCCAATTCCTTACCGATATAACAGATATTGTGGACCTCGCAGAAACTGCCCTCACGATTCAGCTGGCAAGCCAGACAGCCAGATGCTGGAGAAGGCAGTGGCGACAGCGTCGACAGAGGCCCGAGGCAGCACCCATGTGCAGCAGCCTGCCCCACACCCCGAGGACCTGCCAACCTAACAGGCCAGGGGTGGAACCAAAGCGGGAGGCCGGCGGTGTACAGGCATCGCTGGTCTTCCGAACTGATGTTGGACAGCATGTACCGCAGGATGCACCACTGAACAAGGCGATGGTGCGGCACCTGTGCCAAGTCCTTGTGGACCTGGCACCAGGTGGTGGAGGAGGATACCCGCTCCCAGTGGTCGTCAAGGTCACTGCAGACCTCAACATTTCCGCCTCGGGGTCATTCCAGGGATCAAGCAGGGACTTGTGTGGGATTTCCCAGCTAAATGTCCACAAGTGCATCTGTGAAGCCATGGATGCCCTGTTTGCATGGCCAGCTGACTACATAAACAATGACCTGGACCAAGCCCAACAAGATACCTGGGCAGCAGGAATCTCTGCCATCGCCAGGATGCCCCAGGTAATAGATGGCATGCATGTCGCGTTGCGCGCACCAGGCCTTCTGGGAGCACACTTCATTAACAAGAAGGGGTTCCACTCCCTCAACCTCCAATTTGTGTACGACCACCACATGACGATCATGCACATGTGTGCATGCTTCCCAGGGAATGGTGTTTTGAATTCATTTACAGGATGTGGACATCGCTGGTTAGGGTAGCATTTATTGCCATCCCCAGTTGCCATTCAGGTAGTGGTGAGTTTCCTTCTTGAACCATTGCAGTCCCTGAGGTGTAGGTACACCCACTGTGCTGTTAGGGAGGGAGTTCCAGGATGTTGTCCAGCGACATTGAAGGAACGGCGATATATTTCCAATTCAGGGTGATGAGTGACTTGGAGGGGAACCTCCAGGTGGTGGGGTTCCCAGGTGTCTGCTGCGCTTGTCCTTCTAGATGGTAGTGGTCGTGAGTTTGGAAGGTTCTCTAAGGAACCTTGGTGAGTTACTGCAGTGCATCCTGTAGATGGTACACACGGCTGCTCTGTTCGTAGGTGGTGGATATTTGTGGAAGGAGGAGCAATGAAGCGGGCTGCTTTGTCCTGGATGCTGTTGAGCTTTTGAGCGTTGGAGCTGCACTCATCCAGGAAAGTGGAGAGTATTCCATCACACTCCAGACTTGTGCCTTGTAGATGGTGGACAGGCTTTGGGGGGGTCGGGGAGAAATTTACTCACCGCAGGATTCCTAGCCTTTGACCTGCCCTGATAGCCACAGTATTAATATGGCTAGTCCAGTTCAGTGTCTGATCATTGGTAGCCCCCCAAGATGTTGATTGTGCATTACAGCTACATCCTAGGGCAGTGGGAGATCCCCAGCATCTTCAAGGGACATTCCAGGGTGATCAGTCGGCCCATGGGGGATAAGGGATGCCGCTCAGGTCCTGGCTATTAGGGCCAGTACGGAGGCCAGTGACCGATGCGGAGACCCGATAGAATGAGGCCCATGTGGCCACCCGGGCTGTCGTCTACCGGTACATTGGACTGCTGAAAATGCGGTTCCGATGCCTCGAGTGCTCTGGTGGTGCACAGCAGTACACCACCGGAGGGTTGCCAGCTTTGTGGTGGTCTGGTGTGCTGTCCACAGCCTGGCACGGCAGTGGGGCAATGTGCTGGAGTCGGACGAGGAGGAACATGCGGCCACCTCAGAGGAGGAGCCATGGGGCCAGCCAGAGGATGGAGGGCAGGCAGCAGTGGCTTTGATAAAGATTCATCCAGACATGAAACATCAGCTCCCTTCTCACGCCACAGATGCTGTCAGTCCTGCTGAGATTGGAAACCGAAGTAGTTGATTCTGAGACCAGGGTCCAGAATTTCAATAATGGTAAATATGATCACAGTAAGAAGTCTTACAACACCAGGTTAAAGTCCAACATGTTTGTTTCAAACACTAGCTTTCGGAGCGCAGCTCCTTCCTCAGGTGAATCCTCACCTGAGGAAGGAGCTGCGCTCCGAAAGCTAGTGTTTGAAACAAACATTTTGGACTTTAACCTGGTGTTGTAAGACTTCTTACTGTGCTCACCCCAGTCCAACGCCGGCATCACCATGATGGTATGAGGCCATTTCTGTGGCCATTAGCACCCGGTTTCCCTGGGTTTCTGTGGCTATGACTCATCTTTCATTCTCACTCCACAGCATAAATTTTCCCACTTTCTCTGTCTGTTAGCTTTGACAAAGAGTTATCTGGACTCGAAACGTTAGCTCTTTTCTCTCCCTACAGATGCTGCCAGACTTGCTGAGATTTTCCAGCATTTTCTCTTTTGTTTCAGATTCCAGCATCCGCGATAATTTGCTTTTATGATGGTATGAAGCACGAGTTGAATATAATGGACTGGGAAGCATTACTGAAAGGAAGGACAGTGGGTCGGCAATGGCAGACAATCAAGGAATGAATAGGTAAACTCCAAAAGTTGTTTATTCCTATTTGGTGCAAGAGTAGAAAGGGAACTGTGGCCAAACCATGGCTTACAAGAGAAATTAGAGATAGTAATAGATTCAAAGAAGAAGTATACAAATTAGCAAGAAAAAGAAATAAACCTGAGGATTGGGAATAGTTTAAAATTCAGCAAGGTCTGACCAAGGGATTGATTAAGAAGGGAAAATACAATATGAAAGTAACCTAGCAGGGAACATCAAAACTGACTGTAAATGTTTCTATAGGTATGTAAAGAGAAGGGCAGCACCGTGGCACAGTGGTTAGCACTGCTGCCTCATGGTGCCGAGGTCCCAGGTTCAATCCCAGCTTTAGGTCACCGTCCGTGTGGAGTTTGCACATCCTCCCCGTGTTTGTGTGGGTTTCGCCCACACAATCCAAAGATGTGCAGGGTAGGTGGATTGGCCACGCTAAAATGCCCCTTAATTGGAAAAAATGAATTGAACACTCTAAATTTATAAATAAAAGAGGTATATAAAGGGAAAAAGATTGATTAAAAACGAATGTAGGTCCCTTACTGTCAGAAACGGGGAATTCATAACGGGGAACAAAGAAATGGCTGAGGAACTAAATTCGTCCTTTGCTTCTGTCTTCACAAAGGAAGACATGAATAATGCACCGGAAGTTATGAGAAGCACAGGTTTGAATGAGGAGCTGAAAGAAATTAGTATTAGTAAAGAAATGATTTTGGAGAAATTAATGGGATTAAAGGTGGATAAATCTCCAGAGCTTGATAATCTTCATCCCAGAGTACTTAAGGAAGTGGCCCGAGAAATAGTAGATTCATTGTTGGTCATGTTCCAAAATTCTTTGGGCTCTTGAATGGTTCCCAGAGATTGGAGGGTAGCTAATAAAAGACAGCTATTCATAAGGGGAGCAGGGAGAAACCAGGTAACTATAGATCAGTGAGCCTAACGTCAGTAATGGGGAAGTTGCTAGAGTCCATTATGAAATGAAATGAAATCAAAATCGCTTATTGTCACGAGTAGGCTTCAATGAAGTTACTGTGAAAAGCCCCTAGTCGCCACATTCCGGCGCCTGTTCGGGGAGGCTGGTACGAGAATTGAACCGTGCTGCTGGCCTGCTTTAAAAGCCAGCGATTTAGCCCAGTATGCTAAACCAGCCCCTCCAGTGTGCTAAACCAGCCCCTTCAGTGTGCTAAACCTGCCCCTCCAGTGTGCTAAACCAGCCCCTTCAGTGTGCTAAACCAGCCCCTTCAGTGTGCTAAACCAGCCCCTTCAGTGTGCTAAACCAGCCCCTTCAGTGTGCTAAACCAGCTCCTTCAGTGTCCTTTTGTTGCACAGTAAGAAGTCTTACAACACCAGGTTAAAGTCCAACAGGTTTGTTTCAAACACGAGCTTTCGGAGCACGGCTCCTTCTTCAGGTGAATGAGCCGTGCTCCGAAAGCTCGTGTTTGAAACAAACCTGTTGGACTTTAACCTGGTGTTGTAAGACTTCATACTGTGCTCACCCCAGTCCAACGCCGGCATTTCCACATCATGCTTTTGTTGCACAACATTTGAAAAATAGTGATGTAATCAGACAAAGTCAGTCCAGGTTTACGAAAGGGAAATCATGCTTGACAAATCTACTAGAATTCTTTGAAGATGTGACTGGCAGAGTTGACCAGAGAGAACCGGTGAATGGTGGTTTATTTAGACTTTCAGAAGGCTTTCGACAAGGTCTCAGATAGCAGATTGCTATGTAAAGTTTTTTAAAAAAAATAATTTTTAATTGGAATTTTTTACAGAAAATATAACAACAATGAAAAGCAACAATATAACCCCATAATAATTGTAACACCCCCAAGACCGTATCACCGCATGTATCACATTTCCCCCCCCCCACCCCCCAAACCCAGTAAACAACAAGAAAACTTAAAAATAAATTAAAATTAAATAAGCAAACATAGTCATCGTCCCCCCTCCCCCCCCGGGTTGCTGCTGCTGCTGACCCAGTACCCTATTGTTGAGCCAGAAAGTCGAGGAAAGGTTGCCACCGCCTAAAGAACCCTTGTACCGATCCTCGCAGGGTGAATTTGACCTTCTCTAGCTTAATAAAACCCGCCATGTCGTTGATCCAGGTCTCCACGCTTGGGGGTCTCGCATCCTTCCACTGTAGCAAGATCCTCCGCCAGGCTACTAGGGACGCAAAGGCCAGCACACCGGCCTCTTTCGCCTCCTGCACTCCTGGCTCCACCCCAACACCAAAATCGCGAGTCCCCAGCCTGGCTTGACCCTGGATCCTACTACCCTCGACACCGTCCTCGCCACCCCCTTCCAGAACTCCTCCAGTGCCAGGCATGCCCAGAACATATGGGCATGGTTCACTGGACTCCCCGAACACCTGACGCCCCCAAAGAACTTACTCATCCTCGTCCCAGTCATGTGGGCCCGGTGCAGCACCTTGAATTGGATGAGGCTAAGCCGCGCACATGAGGAGGAAGAGTGAGCCCTCTCCAGGGCATCAGCCCATGTCCCATCTTTGATCTGTTCCCCCTCCCACTTAGCTTTCAGCTCCTCTACTGACGCCTCCTCCACCTCCTGCATTACCTTGTAGATATCAGATACCTTCCCCTCCCCAACCCAGACCCCCGAAAGCACCCTGTCGCTCACCCCCCTCGCGGGAAGCGAAGGGAATCCCTCCACCTGCCGCCTAGCAAACGCCTTTACCTGCAGATACCTGAACATGTTCCCCGGGGAGAGCCCAAATTTCTCCTCCAACTCCCCCAGGCTCGCAAACCTCCCATCAATGAACAGGTCCCTCAGCTGTCTGATGCCCGCTCTGTGCCAACCCTGGAACCCCCCATCAATGTTCCCCGGGACGAACCGATGGTTCCCCCTTAACGGAGCCTCCATCGAGCCCCCACTTCACCCCATGTCGCCTCCACTGCCCCCAAATCTTGAGGGTAGCCGCCACCACCGGACTCGTGGTATACCTCGTAGGAGGGAGCGGCCACGGCGTCGTTACCAGGACCCCCAGGCTTGTATCCCCACAGGACGCTCTCTCCATCCGTTTCCATGCTGCCCCCTCCCCCTCCATCACCCACTTACACACCATCGACACATTGGCCGCCCAATAATACCCCGAGAGATTGGGTAACGCCAGCCCCCCACCATCTCTACCCCGCTCCAAGAAGACCCTCTTCACCCTCGGGGTCCCATGCGCCCAAACAAAGCTCATGATGCTGCTAGTCACCCTCCTAAAAATGGCCCTAGGGATAAAGATGGGCAAACACTGAAAGAGGAACAAGAACCTCGGGAGAACCGTCATTTTGACGGATTGCACTCTACCCGCCAGCGATAGCGGCACCATGTCCCACCTTTTAAATTCCTCCTCCATCTGCCCCACCAGCCTGGTAAAATTAAGCTTATGGAGAGTCCCCCAACTCCTGGCCACCTGCACCCCCAAGTATCTGAATCTCTTCACTGCCCTCTTAAACGAGAGCCTCCCAATTCCCTCCTCCTGATCACCCGGGTGTACTACAAATACCTCACTCTTGCCTAAATTTAACTTATATCCCGAGAAGCCCCCAAACTCCGCCAACAGCTCCATCACCCCCGGCATTCCCCCTTCTGGGTCCGCCACATACAACAGCAGGTCGTCCACATACAGCGATACCCGATGTTCCTCCCCACCCCAGGCCCCTCCACCTCCCCGACTCCCTCAACGCCATAGCCAGAGATTCAATACTTTTTATAAAATTCCACCGGGAACCCATCCAGCCCCGGCGCCTTACCTGACTGCATTTGACCAATCCCCCTGACTAGCTCCTCCAACTCTATCGGCGCCCCCAGCCCCTCCACCAGCTCCTCTTGAACCTTTGGGAAACATAGCCTGTTCATGAAGCTCTCCATCTCCCCCCCCCAATCGGTGGCTCCGACCGGTACAGTTCCTCGTAGAAGTCCCTAAAGACCCCGTTTACCTCTGCCCCCTTCTGCACCACATTCCCACCCTTATCCGTCACTCCACCAATTTCCCTAGCCGCATCTCGCCTACGGAGCTGATGCGCCAACATCCTGCTCGCCTTCTCTCCATACTCATATACCGCGCCCTGCGCCCTCCTCCACTGTGTCTCCGCATTTCTGGTGGTCAACAAGTCGAACTTGGCCTGCAAACTACGCCGTTCCCCCAGCAAACCCTTCTCCGGTGCCTCCGCGTACCTCCTATCCACATCCAGGAGCTCCCCCACCAGTCTCTCCCTCTCCCTCCTTTCCCTATGGGCCCGGATGGAGATCAGCTCCCCCCGGATCACTGCTTTCAGAGCCTCCCAGACCATCCCCTCCCGGACCTCCCCCGTGTCGTTGGTATCAAGATGCCCCTCAATACTTCCCCGGACCCTCCTACACACCTCCTCATCAGCCAGCATCCCCACATCCAGGCGCCATAGCGGGCGCTGGTCCCGCGCCTCCCCCATCTCCAGATCAGCCCAGTGTGGAGATGGTCTGAAATTGCTATGGCCGAATACTCGGCATCCTGCACCTTCGGGATCAATCCCCTGCTCAGGACGAAAAAAACCTATTCGGGAATAAACCCTATGGACATGAGAGAAAAAGGAATACTCCCGCGCCCTCGGCCTCCCAAACCTCCAGTGATCCACCCCTCCCATCTGGTCCATAAACCCCCTCAGCACTTTGGCTGCCGCCGGTCTCCTACCCGTCCTTGAACTGGACCGGTCCAGTGGGGGATCCAGCACTGTGTTAAAGTCTCCCCCCATTATCAGGCCTCCTGCCTCCAGGTCCGGAATGCGGCCCAACATGCGCCTCATGAAGCCAGCATCATCCCAATTCGGGGCATATACATTAGCCAACACCACCTTCTCTCCCTGCAGCCTACCCTTCACCATAATATATCTGCCCTCCTTGTCCGACACCACCTCAGACGCCTCGAACGCCACCCTCTTCCCCACCAGAATCGCCACCCCCCCGGTTCTTCGCGTCCAATCCTGAGTGACAAACCTGCCCCACCCACCCCTTCCTCAGATGAACCTGGTCCGCCACCTTCAAGTGGGTCTCCTGGAGCATAGCCACGTCCGCCTTCAGCCCTTTCAGATGAGAAAATACCCTAGTTCTCTTAACCGGCCTATTCAGCCCCCTCACATTTCAGGGGATCAGCTGGATCAGAGGGCAACCCGCCCCCCTCCCCCGCCGGCTAGCCATAGCTCATCGACTGCTCGCCCCAGGCCAACGTGCCCCGCCTGACCCGTTCCCCATGGCGATAACGCCTCTCCCCTACCCCCCTGGCCCACACCAGCACCTTCCTGGCCATTTCAGCAGCAACCCGGTATCCCCCCCACCCCCCCCCCACCCTCCCCAGGCTGGGACCCCTCATAGCCGCAACACACCCTCCATGGTACTTCCGTGAGTCAGCTGACTTCTGCTGACCCCGGCAACTCCCGGCAAAACACGTCCCCTCCCGACATGGGGTCATCCCCCTCTTGCCACACCTCCTTGGCACCGCTTCAGCGCGGGGAAAAAACAGTATAGGCCACGCCCCCACCGCCAGCTCCACCCCCCTGCCCCGCAGCGCGGGAAACCAGAGGAAAGCCCGCGCTTTCATACTGCCACACCCCACCCTTCTGACGCAGCTCCCCAAAATCCAGTTTCACCCCAACCCCCAGCCCCGTACAGAAGAGAAAGTAAAAAACACAAACCCCCAACATTCCCCACATAACACAAAACCATACCCAACTGACCCACCCGGAAACAGAGCAAAAAACCAGCATAAAAAACACATGTCAAAATTACAAAACAGCAACAGCAAAAAAAACAGCAACGACCATAGTGTGCCCCCAGACCCTAGTTCGAGTCCAGCTTCTCCGCCTGTACAAAGGCCCATGCCTCCTCCGGGGACTCGAAGTAGTGGTGCCAGTCCTTATATGTCACCCACAGATGCGCAGGCTGCAGCATTCCAAATTTGACCTGCCTGGCATGCAGCACCGCCTTCGTCCGGTTGACCCCGGCCCGCCGCTTAGCCACCTCCGCACTCCAGTCCTGGTAGATTGGCACCACCGAATTCTCCCACTTGCTGCTCCTCTCTTTCTTGGCCCAGCGCAGCACACACTCCCGGTCACTAAATCGATGGAACCGCACCAGCACCGCCCGCGGGGGTTCATTTGTCTTGGGCCTCCTGGCCAGCACTCTGTGAGCTCCCTCAAGCTCCAGGGCCAAATGGAAGGACCCCGCTCCCATCAACGAGCTCAACATCGTGGTCACATAAGACGGAGGATCCGACCCCTCCAGCCCCTCCGCCAGGCCCAGGATCCTCAAATTCTTTCGCCTCGTGCGAACGTTCAGCTCCTCCAAACGGTCTTGCCACTTTTTGTGAAGTGCCTCGTGCAACTCCACTTTCCCCACGAGGACCATGGCCTCCTCCTCCCTCTCAGCGGCCTGCTGCTGCAACTCCCGGATAGACACCTCCTGGGCCGCCTGAGCTCCAAGCAGCTTGTTGGTAGTCGCATTCAGTGAGTCCAGCAACTCAGCCTTCAGCTCCGCAAAACAGCGCAGAAGAGCAGATTGCTGCTCCTGCGCCCACTTCCACCAGTCCTCGGGTGTTCCGCCGGCCGCCATTTTGTCTTTCTTCCCCGCTTTTCTTGGGGAGCTGTTGCAGCCTTTTCCTTTGCCCCACTCCGGGTGAGCACCATGAATTTCGGGGAATGCTCCTCCAAACACCTTCCCCCACCGGGATTTGTCGAAACAACGCCGTTTGGGGCCCTCAAATAGGCCCGAAAGTCCTTTAGTAGCGGGAGCTGCCGAACGTGCGGCTTAGCTCCACATAGCCGCAACCGGAAGTCATTGCTATGTAAAGTTAAAGCGCATGGGATTACGGGTACTGTGTTGAGATGGATAGAAAGCTGCTTAGCAGACAGGAAGCAAAAAGGTGGAATAAATGGGTATTTTTCTGATTGATAGGCAGTGATTAGTGGGGTACCTCAGGGATCTGTGCTCGGACCCCAACTGTTCACATTATATATTAATGATTTGGACGAGGGGACTAAATATATCATCTCCGAATTTGAAGATGATACAAAGTTGGGTGGGAGGGTGAGCTGTGAGGAGGATGCAGAGATTCTTCAGCAGGATTTGGACAGGCTGAGTGAGTGGGCACATTTATGGCAGGTGCAGTATAATGTGGATAAATGCGAGGTTATCTGCCTTGGTGGCAAAAATAGGAAGGCAAATTATTATTTGAATGGGTGTAAATTGAGAGAGGTGGATACTCAACAAGACCTTGCATTAATTGCGGAAAGTAAGCTCGCAGGTACAGCGGGCAGTAAAGAAGGCAACTGAAATGAAAATCGCTTATTGTCACGAGTAGGCTTCAATGAAGTTACTGTGTAAAGCCCCTAGTCGCCACATTCTGGTGCCTGTTCGGGGAGGCTGGTACAGGAATTGAACCGTGCTGCTGGCCTGCCTTGGTCTGCTTTCAAAGCCAGCTCTTTCCTTCATAGTGAGAGTACAGGATTAGGGATGTTTTACTGCAATTGGATAGGACATTGGTGAGGCCACACCTGGAGTATTGTGTGCAGTTTTGGTGTCCTTATCTGAGGAAGGATATTCGTGCTATGGAGGGAGTGCAACAAAGGTTTAGCAGGCTGATTCCTGAGATGGGGAGACTAAGTCGGTGAGTGAGGGGGGATCTCATTGAAACTTGTAAAATTCTAATAGGATTAGACAGGACAGATTCAGAAATATTGTTCCCGATGGTGGGAGAGTGCAGAACTAGGGGTCGTACTTTGAGGATAAGGGGTAAATCTTTTAGGACTGAGGTGAGGAGAAATGTCTTCACCCAGAGAGTGGTAAATCTGTGGAATTCACTAACACAGAAAGTAGTTGAGGCCAAAGCATTGTGTGATTTCAAGAAGGAATTAGATATAGCTCTTGGGGCTAAAGGAATACGGGGAGAGGCCGGATCAGGGTATTTAACTTGATGATCAGCCATGATCATAATGAATGGCGCAGCAGGCTTGAAGGGCCAAAAGGCCTCCTCCTGCTTCAGTCCAAAGATGTGTAGGTTAGGTGGATTGGCCGTGCTAAATTGCCCCTTAGTATCCAAAAGGTTAGGTGGGGTTACCGGGTTACAGGAATTAGGTGGAGGCGTGGGCTTAAGAAAGATGAACTTTCCAAGGGTTGGTGCTGACTCGATGGGCCGAATGGCCTCCTTTTGCAGTGTAAATTCTATGATTTTCTATGTTAGTTTCTATGTACAGGAAGCTTAACACAGGCTTTTAACCCTTACTTCACCAAATACTTAGAATACAATATTAGTTAGGTTAGATGGATTGGCCATGATAAATTGCCCTTTGTGTCCAAAATTGCCTTTAGTGTTGGGTGGGGTTACTGGGTTATGGGGATAGGGTGGAGTTGTTGACCTTGGGTAGGGTGCTCTTTTCAAGAGCCGGTGCAGACTCGATGGGCTGAATGGCCTCCTTCTGCACTGTAAATTCTATGATTTCTGAAAATTAAACATGCATCACACTTTCAACAACCCAACTCTATGATCATTTCTCCTGTTTAAATCCACCAGGTTCATTTTCTATAGACTTGTTCACAGTTTCCCACATGGTCAATTAATGCCACCTTCCTCCACCACCCCGTTTTCATGACAATGCCTTTGAATCTTCCCTTTTTCTTTGTCCTCTTGAAGCAAGCCTCCCTGTAATAACTATTCCTTCTGTGGCTGCACTGTTACATCTGGCCTATAGGTTTTCATCTTTACCTTTTTCCAATCTCATGTATCCCTATCTATGATGAGAGATTATCGGTACAATGAGATATTCGAAAAGCTAGGACTGTATAAGTGGGCAAAGAGGCCAAGTAATATT
Organism: Scyliorhinus canicula; assembly: GCF_902713615.1. Classification (NCBI taxonomy): domain Eukaryota; kingdom Metazoa; phylum Chordata; class Chondrichthyes; order Carcharhiniformes; family Scyliorhinidae; genus Scyliorhinus; species Scyliorhinus canicula. The sequence continues at coordinate 15,425,957 of NC_052151.1, read as the reverse complement.
TTTTCAGAAATTCCAGCTACTGTAAGAGTTGTTGGTATTTAGCTCTGAGGTTTTCCATCTTCTCCCTCCCATTGTTGCCTTCTGGGTTTCATTGGTCTTTCGCAAAACTCTTGAGTCTCGATTTCTGCTCTATCTGTCCCCTACCAATGGCCCGCAAGACTGCATTTCCTGCCCCAGGACACTTTGTTTCAACACTGTTGAGCAAATCAGGGAGGCACATATTGGACATGTTAGAGGAGTTGAGGGTTAATACTGTAGTTGAACTTCTGCATATTGTGCAGCAAAATGTTTCCAAGATAAATGGGATTGCTTTGGAGCGTCAGGAGACGAAATCACAGCTTGTCTTCTGACATGTGCAATTCTCGTGCAAATAAATACCTGACAGTAATGATGTCAGCCGTGGTTAATTAAAATTCAAGTTATGGTCAAGGTAATAAGTAGATGTAGGTACGGTGGCACAGTGATTAGCAGCGCTGCCTCATGATGCCAGGGACTCATTTTCAATTCTGGCCTTGGGTGATTGTCTATGTGGAGTTTGCAAGTTCTCCCCGTGTATGGGTTTCCTCTGGGTGCTCCAGTTTCCTCACAGATGTGCAGGTTAGGTGGAATGGCCATGATCAATGCGTGGGATTACAGGGATAGGGCAGGGGAATGAGCCTAGGTAGAGTGCTCTTTCGGAGGGTTGGTGCAGACCAAATGGCCTCCATCTACACTGTTGGGATTCGATGGACATACAGGTATCTATTACATAGAAGATAACGATTGACAAAGCCCATTTTTTAAAGATGTCGGAAACTGTCAGTACAGGAAGTCTCGTTTAGAGGGTAATAAACAATTACAACTATTTACATGAATAGGCAGTCTTTGAAAAATTTGATGTAGATAAAATATGGTGTAACCCCTGCTCTGCGTTTGGTCCATCCCTCAACCCAGGTATGAACAAAGTCTGTTCAACATACTGTATTAAACTATAAAGTACCTCACGCTTTTTTGAAATAGGTTGTTGTGAACCAAAGGAACGAGGTTCAAAGTAAATGCCATCTTCAGCCTCTATCCCAGATTTATCCCATGCACTTTTAATCCTTACCTGTCCAGCCTCTAAACTCCACTCCATATTCTCCCATGCTCTGAGCTCTGACACTGCTTTCCATTTATATCACAGATTCTAGTCCTCCTCTGCCTTCAGCGATACACCACCTTTCTCTGCCTTCTAATTCTGGCCTTCATCTTTGCAGTTATCTCTCTATCTTGGCCCAATTAGCTTCCAGCCTTCATCCTAACGATGGCACTCAATCTTGACTCCTATTGTGCAATATTACCGGTTGGATCGACCAGTATGTAATAAAACCAGAAGACCGTGAAGCTATATTACAAATGGATAGTTCCAGTATGGAACAAGCAGAGGAAATTCTGTCTTTACCTTTCCATAATTTTATTGAATCGAAGGTTCACAACCCGACATTCAGTAAGAAAAATCCACAGATAGAAAGAGTTTGCAAAGGGATACAAATCGGTAATTAGGAAGGCAAGTGGAACACTGGTCTTTATTGCAAGAGGGACAGTATAAACGTAAGGAATCATAAACTACAGACACTCACCTGGCAAATGAATAACAAAATCTTGTTCTGACAGTACTATGCTTTTCCATGTACGTTGTAAAGATTTCCCTAATAATAGATTCCAGCATTTTCCCAACAACTGATAAAAGCAAATTACTGCGGATGCTGGAATCTGAAATCAAAGAGAAAATGCTGGAAAATCTCAGCAGGTCTGGCAGCATCTGCAGGGAGAGAAAAGAGCTAACGTTTCAAGTCCGATGACTCTTTGTCAAAGCTTTGACAAAGGGTCACCTGGACTCGAAACGTTAGCTCTTTTCTCTCCCTAAAAGATGCTGCCAGACCTGCTGAGATTTTCCAGCATTTACTCTTTCGTCCCAACAACTGATGTCAGGGTAACTGGTTCAGAGACGGCTCCACTGAATGATTCCTGGGATGACGGGGTTATCTTATGAGGAGAGGCTGAGCAGGTTGGACCTATACTCATTAGGGTTCAGAAGAATGAGAGGTACTGAACCATAACGGATGGGATTCTCCCATTCTTCGGTCCCCCAGTCGAGTGTTTGAAGGAGATGCACCATTCGCTAGTGGCGGGATTCTCTATTCCCACCTGTCAGTGGGATTTCCCTGTGAAGCTATCCCACGCCATTTGAGGTTGGGGGGGGGGAGGGGTTGTGCTGCCGCTGGGAAAAGAGAATCCCAACAGCCGGAGAATTCCGGCCAAGATTCTGAAAGGCCTCGACAAGGATCGATGAGAAGATGATGTTTCCCCTCGCTCGTGGGAAAATCTAGAACGAGGGGTCTCCCGTTTAAAATGGAGAATTTTTGTTCTCCGACAAAACGTGGAATTCTCTGCCCCAGAGAGCAGTGGTGGAGGCTGGGTCAATTAATTTCTTCAAGGTTGAGTTACACAGATTTTGATCTGCAAGTCTAGGGTTATACGGCTCCTTCTGGAGTATGAAGCTATCTCAGCAAAAAATAAAACCTAGTTCACACCTGACTTTAATAAGAAAAATATCCAATTCATAGAATCATACAAAAGTGCCACATGGAAAGAGGTCCTTCAGTCCTTCGGCTCTGTGTTGGCCCTTTTAAAGAACAATGCAATAAGTTTAATATTCCTGATTTTGGTCTAAGGCCCTGCAATTATTTTTCCGATTTCAAGTATTTATACAATTATCATTAGAAAGTTGCTGCAGATTCAGCTTCCGCCACCTTTCAGGCAGATCAAAATGCGTTTATTAAAAAAAACTCCGTTCTGATATGATACAAAGCGCCGTCAGAATAATCATTTGGTTTAAGCAGCAACATAATTAGCCCAGCACAGCAAACCGGTGTGAATGCCAACATAACATTGAATACATTACCTAATGCTTGTTGTTTCAATTTTTCCACTTCTTCTTTCAAATTGTTAATTTCTAGTTCTCTGCTTGCAGTTACTGGACCATCTGCAGTCGAATACTGAAGCGCCTGAACGGTCTGGGTAGACTCTGTCAAACAAAAGCAAGCGAAGCAGTGTCAGTACTCTCACAACTCTGTGACTGCACCATGGACAAGACAAGATATTAAACTTGTATATTTTAAACTTCAACTTCAACTGAATGGTCTGGGTAATCCATGGCTGTCTCACATACAGCAAACATAACAACCTGGAAATAAAGCTGTTCACAATAAAAATGGGCAATTTCATCAAGACAGACTGTTAGGCATCGGAGAGGGTTCAGCAGAGGGCAACCAGTTTACAAAGGGAGAATGGACTGCTGAGGGAGCAAACAAGGGGAGAATGTATCTGTAAATTTAAGGAAGTGAGATAATAACCTGGAGAAAAAATGAATAGTTACCTGGGCATTATTTAATTATATGGATCCTTAATTTGATTCTGGGTCTGTGTAAATTGATCAGTCTCAGCCTGGGCTGCACTTGACCTCAGCATCACTGGGCTGGGAATGTAAAGTATTCAGGGATCCACACCTCCTACCTGATTCCTGCACAGGAGAAAACAAGGTTCCAGCTTGCTGTGCTGTCTGGGTTCCCACTTGGAAGTGGTCACTTGGGTAAGAAACCAGCAGGTTACCAGTATTACAAAAATAGGATTTCTTAGAAAGTGATTTGTGCCCCACCTCTGAGAAACCTGCTGCTTATAATATATAACATTCTGCCTCTTAACTTTACTGTTAATGCCCTTCACAAAAAAATGTGCCCGAGCCAAATGTAGGAGCAATTTTCCTATTGCCAACCCCCTCCCTCCCACTTCTCCCTATAACCCTATAGATTCTTCCTTTTCAGGAAACAATCCAATTCCCTCTTGAATGCCTCGATTGAACCTACCTCCACCAGGCTATCTGGAAATGTATTCCAGATCCCAAACACTCTCTGCATGAAAAATGTTTTCCTCATGTCACCATTGTTTCTTTGGAATTTCCTTAAATCTGTGACCTCTTGTCCCCAGTCCTTCCACCAATGGGAACGGTTTCTCCTGGTCTAATCCATCCAGATCTCTCATGGTTTTGAATATATTTATCAAATCTCCTCCCAACCTCCTTTTCTCCAAGGAAAACAGTCCCAACATTTCCAATCTATTTAATTAAGGTTCTTTATCTCTCTGGCCATTCATGCAAATCCCTTTCTCCAAGGAAAACAGTCCCAACATCTCCAATCTAGTTAATTAAGGTTCTTTATCCTCTGGCCATTCATGCAAATCTTTTCGGCACTCTCTCTAAAGCCTTCACATTTTTCTAAAGGTTTAACGCCCAGAACTGGACCCAGTACCATTACCATGCCTCTGTCACCATGCATAAATCCCCTTTTCAGTCCCGAATAGAAACATAGAAAATAGAAGCTGGAGGCGGCCATTCGGCCCTTCGAGCCTGCTCTACCATTCATTATGATCTTGGCTGATCCCACCTTCCCCCCATATCCCTGGATCCCTTTAGCCCCAAGAGCTATATCTGTCTCCTTCTTGAAATTACACAACGTTTTGGTCTCAACTACTTTCTGTGGTAGCGAATTCCAAAGATTCACCTCTCTCTGGGTGAAGACATTTCTCCTCACCTCAGTTCTAAAAGGTTTACTCCTTATCCTCAAACTATGACCCCTAGATCTGGACTCCCCCATCATCGGGAACATTCTTTCTGAATCTACCTTGTCTAATCCTGTTGGCATTTTGTAAGTTTCTATAAGGTCCTGTCTCATTCTACTAAACTCCAATGAATATAATCCTAACCGATTTAGCCGCTCCTCATATGACATGAATGGGCCCCATGCCTCTTTCTACCATCCTTTTACCAATTATTGTGCAAATTGAAGACCTTTGGATTCTCTTCAATATTAGCTGCTTTCTCTCTTTTCTTTTCTTGCATGTGTTTTCACTTCCCCTTTATATCTTTTATATTCAGCCTGCTTCACAGCATTGGCCACCTGACATATGTCAAAAGCACATTTTTTTCTAAATCTAAATCTAAATCTCTATATCTTTTGTCACAATAATACGAATAATCTTTATTAGTGGCACATTAACACGGTAATGAAGTTACTGTGAAAATCCCCTAGTCGCCACACTCCGTCGCCTGTTAGGGTATACAATGTATTTTCTTTTATTTCCTATTCTTTTCATGTACTTAATGATCTGTTGAACTGCTCGCAGAAAAATGCTTTTCACAGTACCTCGGTACACGTGACAATAAACAAATCCAATCCAATCCAAAAACTGAGGGAGAATTCAGAATGTCCAATTCACCTAACAGCACATCTTTCGGGATGTGTGGGAGGAAACTGGAGCCACCAAGGGAAATGCGCATAGACACGGGGAGAATGCAGAGACTCCATACAGACAGTGACTCAAGCCGGGACTCAAACCCGGTGCTAACCACTGTGCTCCCATGCCACCCATTGAGGGAGCTCTAGATTCATTTGTGAGAATATACTTGTGTGTGCCCGAATTCTCTTTTCTTTGAAGGCTGCCAAGCTATGACTCCAATTAATCAGGGTCAGATCCACTCTCATTGAAGATGGCTTTCCTTCAGTTTATTATTCTAATTCTAATAGTTAACGGCCTCGAGTTTGCACATTCTCCCCGTGTTTGCGTGGCTTCGCCCCACAACCCAAAGATTTGCAGGGTAGGTGGAATGGCCACGCTACGTTGCGCCTTAATTGGATATAAAGAATTGGGTACTCTAAATTTAAAAAAGATTGAAGTGCCATGGACAGATATAGAAAATAATCAAAAACAGTTATGAAATACCGGCCTTTATATCTAGGGGACCAAAGTAGAAGGGGGTAAAGTTATGGTATTGCTGCACAAAGCCTTATTTCACATCTAAAGTACTGGAGAACCTAGGACTAGAAGGCAGGTATAAAACTAGACCTTTCGGGAGTGAAATTAAGCATCACTTTGACACAGAAATAGTGCTGGAAGCTTGAAATTTTCTTTTGCGAATGGCAATTGATGAGAGGTTAATTATCATTTTAGTTATCAGTTTGATGGATTTTTGTTAATCAAAGTATAAAGGATATAGGACAAAAGCAGATATATGGAGTTAGGTCATTGATCAGCCATGATCCCACTGAATTATGAAGAAGGATCGAGGGGCTAAATTATCTACTCTTTCCTGTTGCTATGTTCCTAAAAATGTGGCTTAGAACTACAATTTTCAAGATGCTTCTAATACGGGGGAGGCGGTGGAGCAATGGTATTGTCACTGGGGACCCAGGTTCAAATCCCGCCACTGCAGATAGTGAAATTTGACTTCAATAAAAAAGTCAGGGCAGCACGGTGGCGCAGTGGTTAGCACTGCCTCATGCCGCAAGTTCGATCCCGGCTCTGGGTTACTATCCGTGTGGAGTTTGCACATTCTCCCCATGTTTGCGTGGGTTTTACCCCCACAACCCAAAGATGTGCGGAGTAGGCGGATTGGCCATGCTAAATTGCCCCTTAATTGGAAAAAAAAGAATTGGATACTCTAAATTTAAAAATAAAAGTCTGGAATTAAAAGTCTAATGATGACCATGAAACCATTGTCGATTGTCGTAGAAACCCATCTGGTTCACTTTTGGAAAGGAAATCTGCCATCCTTACCTGGTCTGGCCTATATGTGACTCCAGACCCACAGCAATGACCTCTTAACTGCCCCCTCAAGGAAAATTAGGGATGGGTAGTAAATGCTGGCACAGCCTGCGACGCCTACATCCCATGAACGAACATTAAAAGCAACGCTCCGAACCAGGATGTCCCTTTGTAGCGAAATCCTCACCTTGTAGTTTCCTACTCAGTTCAAGTTTTTCTTGTTCTAAACGTCGTATCCTCCTTTCATAAGCTTCTGTGGCTAAGCTGTCCTCCAATGTCCGCTGAACGTTGATATCAACATCTGTTGAAGATGAACCAGCAGCATCCCTCAGGCTGCTTCTGTCAGACAGAATACTGAGCAGAAAAAAAATGTATTCGGAAATAAGTACACAAAAGCTAAAGGATAACTGATGGAAGGCAAAACAAGATCGAAGATTTTGGAAATGTTTGTAATCACCATAATCATAGAATTTATCATAGAATTTACAGTGCAGAAGGAGGCCATTCAGCCCATTGAGTCTGCACCGGCTCTTGGAAAGAGCACCCTACCCAAGGTCAACACCTCCACCCTATCCCCATAACCCAGTAACCCCACCCAACACTAAGGGCAATTTTGGACACTAAGGGCAATTTATCGTGGCCAATCCACCTAACCTGCACATCTTTGGACTGTGGGAGGAAACTGGAGCACCCGGAGGAAACCCACGCACACACGGGGAGGATGTGCAGACTCCGCACAGACAGTGACCCAAGCCGGAATCGAACCTGGGACCCTGGAGCTGTGAAGCGGTTGTGCTATCCACAATGCTACCGTGCTGCCTAAAGCTAGAATTTTCTATAAAAAGCTTAACTGCTCACTTACAAGCCCTGCTAAATGACAGGCTGTATCCGAATTTTAAATCTGTGCCTGAAAAGTAGCCAATAATTATATCTAGATCTGCAATGACCAATGGGCTTGGGACGTGCAGTTTAAATAATTGGCTTAAACTACAAGGAAAGTCTAAGGCTGGTATTTTAGAGTGCATCATTTTATCGTAGCCTTGAGGTGCTTTTGCAATGAATGAGTGATTGCCCTAAGCTGCAGCCTTACATAGCCAGTAGAAAGACAGGCATAAAACTGGCTGCATTCACAAAGATCAACAGCTACGAGGCCTGTTGTTCCACCAGATCTGATGGGCCATCAGTTGCAGCAAGTCCCAGTAGTTTCACAATTGCTTTGTCGCAGATTGCAGGACCCTTGCTCTGTGGGCCTAGCAGGACTAGAGTAATATGAAAGCAATTTTTAATTACAATTTCATTAATTAATTATGCTCAACATTTATAAATGATTGGTTAAATCACAGGTGAGGTCCCAGAGAACTGGAGAATAGCTAATGTTGTTCCTTTGTTTAAGAAGGGTAGCAAGGCTAATCCAGGAAATTACAGGCCGATGAGCCTTAACATCAGTGGTAGGGAAATTACTGGAGAGAATTCTTCGAGACAGGATCTACTCCCATTTGGAAGCAAATGGACATATTAGCGAGAGGCAGCATGGTTTTGTGAAGGGGAGGTCGTGTCTCACCAACTTGATTGTGAGTTTTTTGAGGAAGCGATGAAGGTGATTGCTGAAGGTAGGTCAGTGGATGTTGTTTACTTGGACTTCAGTACAGCCTTTGACAAGGTCCTTCATGGCAGACTGGTACAGACGGTGAAGTCACATAGGATCAGAGGTGAGCTGGTAAGATGGATACAGAACTGGCTCGGTCACAGAAGACAAAGGGTAGCAGTGGAAGGGTGCTTTTCTGAATGAAGGGCTGTGACCACTTAGAACATTACAGCGCAGTACTGGTGTTCTGAAATGATCAGTGCTGGTACCTTTGCTGTTTGTAATATTTATAATTGATTTCGAGGAAAATGTAACTGGTCTGATTAGTAAGTTTGCGGACTACATAAAGGTTCGTAGAATTACTGATAATGTTGAGGACTGTCAGAGGATACAGGAGGATATCGATCAGTTGGAGACCTGGGCGGAGAGAAGGCAGATGGATTTTAATCCAGATAAATGTGAGGTAATGCATTTAGGAAAGTCTAATACAGGTGGGAAACATACAGTAAATGGCAGAACCCTCAAGAGTATTGACAGGTAGAGAGATCTGGGCACGGGTCACTGAAAGTGGCGACGCAGGTGGAAAAGGTAGTCAAGAAATAATACAACAGGCTTGCCTTCTTCGGCCGGGGCATTGAGTATAAAAATTAGCAAGTCATGTTGCAGCGGTATAGAACCTTAGTTAGGCCACACTTGGAATATAGTGTTCAGTTCTGGCCGCCACACTACCAGAAGGATGCGAAGGCTTTGGGGGGGGTTGTTGGGTTACGGGTATAGGGTGGATACGTGGGTTTGAGTAGGGTGATCATTGCTCAGCACAACATCGAGGGCCGAAGGGCCTGTTCTGTGCTGTACTGTTCTATGTTCTAGAAGTGGTTTACTAGGATATTGGGAAGTGAAGGTGTACAAAGGAATCTGGGTGTCCCTGAACATCAGTCAATGAAAGTGGAGAGACAGGCACAGCACGCAATTAGGAAGGCAAATGGCCTATTCTACTAGTTACATCCTCAAAAAATCCAATAGATTAGTTGAGAATAATTTGCCTTTCATAAGAGTATTCCATCACACTTCGGACATGTGCCTTGGAGATGGTGAACTGGCTCCTAGGAGTCAGGAGGTGAGTTACTCGCAGTAGAATTCGCAACCTCTGATCTGCTCTTGTAGCCAATGTTTATATGGCTAATCCAGTTCAATTGCTGCTCAATGGTAACCTCAGGATGTTGATAGTGGGGAATTCAGCAATGGAAATGTCAATGAATGCCATGGGGAGATGACTGGATTTTCTCTTGTTCGAGATGGTATTTGTGTGGCATAATTGCTACTTGCCATTTATCAGCTGAACCCGGAATGTTGTCCAGGTCTTACTGAAAATGGGTGTAGATTGCTTCACTACCGGAGGAGTCACGGATGGTGCTGAACCTTGTGCAATCAACAGTGAACATCACCACTTCTTGACTTATGATGGAGAGGTCGTTCTTGAAGCAGCTGAAGATGGTTGGGCCTAGGACACTACCCTGAGGTATTCCTGCATGACATCCTGGGACTGAGATGATTGACATCCAACAACCACAACCATCTTCCTTTGAGCCAGATATGACATCAGCTCAGAGTTTCCCCCCTGATTCCCATCTACTCCTGTTTTGTCAGAGCCCTTGATGCCAAATGGTGCCTTAATGTCAAGAGCAGTCACTCTCACATAACCTCTTCAGAACAGCTCTTTTGTCCATGTTTGGACCACAGCTGAGTCCAAGACGTCAAGAATTGAAGGACCTTGGCAGAAGCCAAAGTGAACGTCAGTGAGCATGTTATTGCTGAGTTAGTGCCACTTGACAGGACTGTCGATGCCACCTTCCATCACTTGACTGATGATTGAGAGTAGACTGATCGGATGGCAATTGGCTGGGTTGGATTTATCCTGCTTAAAGCTCCCTTCACTGGTCTTTCATGCTCCACTCTCTGCAAACTTACAGCGGCTCTCAGTCAAGCAATTTTGTGATGTTAAAACTCTCATCCTGTTTTTCAAATTCCTCCATGACCTGACCACTGGCATCACTCCACCTCACAATCTGCTGTACTCCCTTAACTCTGGCCTTTTGAGTATCTACAACATTAATTGATCCACCCTTGGTCGCGGTGTTTGGAATTCCCTCCTTACACCTCTATGCCTTTCTTTCCTCCAAACACTCCTTAAATCTACCTCTTTGTTTGGCCTTGTATCTCCTTACAGTTGTTATTGATTGGCAGAAGAACCAAAGGCGACGTGACAATTTTTTTTTTTAATGCAAATTTTTAGGAAAAGGAATTGCACAATGCAACGTGGAGACAGATTCAGTTGTGGCTTTCGAAAAGAAACTGTATAAGCACCTGAAGATTTATGCTTATGGGAAATGGTCAGGTAAGTGGAATGAACCGAATGGCTCTCGCAGACATCCAGCATGGACTTGATGGGCTGAACAGCCTCCTGTTGTATTGCAACTATTGTGCAATACTGCAGTGTGGGATAGCATTAGATTCAGAAATGCCTAAATTCACTCTGCAGTATCCAGGAGCAAGAGACAACTCTGATACCCTTAGTTGAAATTGGAATTGTACCAGATCTCAGAAATAATGGCAGCAACCACCAATCACCAACATAAAAACCTTTTAACCAGGGAGGATATAATAAAGGAGGCTATAATAGAGATGTATCACGAGCCTGTGCCAATAGAAACAGAGCAACAGGCTTTATCATCAGTGTGAGACTTGCTGACATCCCTGATCACCTTGTCAAGGTTTTTTTTATTCAAGTTTGATTCTGTTCGTATTTTTTGTCTGTACAATTTAAATGTGCCCCTTCAGCATCACTCTTTTACAGTAGATGTTCAAAATACATGCAGCTTCATACAGTATAGTAAAAATTTCACTGCTCTTACCAGTTAGTAGTGTATGTAAACCCTATGAAGGGAAGGTGGTGCCCAGAGAAAGCAGTGTGTGTAGGTGGAGGCATCGTCTCCTGAAACAGAATAAAAGGTAAATTTTAGACTTGTTTCCATGTCTTCTATTTAAGATTGCTTTGAAAACAAACTAAATCAATTACGGCTTCCATGTTCTTTCTTTATTATTGTCACAAATTGCCTCCATTAAGACTGCAATAAAGTTACTATGAAAATCTGCCAGTCGCCACATTCCGGCGCCTGTTCAGGTACACAGGGAGAATTCAGCATTTCCAATTCACCTAACAGCTGTGATATTACATTTTTTAAAATTCTTTCATTAATGGGATGTGGGCGTCGCTGGCTGGGCCAGCATTTATTGCCCATCCCTAATTGCCCTTGAAGTCTTTTGGGACTTGTGGAAGGAAACCGGAGCACCTGGAGGAAACCCACGCAGACACAGGGCAAATGTGCAGACTCCGCACAGACAGTGACCCAAGCCAGGAATTAAATCTGGGACCCTGGCGCTGTGAAGCAAGACTATTATTGTTATTATTGTCAATTGTCGTTAAAACCCATCTGGCTAATTAATATCCTTTAGGGAGGGAAATCTGCCATTTTACCAAGTCTGGCCCTTATGTGACTCCAGACCCACAGCAATGTGGTTGACACTTAACTGCCCTCTGAAATGGCCATGCAACCATGTAGTTCAAGGGCAATTAGGGATGGGCAATAAATGCTGGCCCAGTCAGCGACGCCCACCATCCCATTAAAGAAAGAATTTTTAAAAATGTAATATCACATGGAAGGTAAATTGGCCATGCTAAATTGCCCATTAGTGTCCAAAAGGTTAGTTGGGATTACAGGGATAGGATGGGGGGGGGGGGGGGGGGTCCTAGATAGGGTCCTCTTCCGAAGGGTTGCTGCCGACTCGATAGGCCGAATGGCCTCCTTCTGCACTGTAGAGATTCTATGAGAAGAGATTTGATGCTGGAAAAGACGTTATGCTAGGAGTCTTCTACTCATCTATTTCATCAATAAAATATTTGGCGCTTAAACAAGCACATGGTTAAATATTTCCAATGCAAAAAAGACTGGGCATAAATTTAGTCAGTATTTCATTTTATTTTCTAATCCCGTTTATCTCGACACATGCTAGAGTTAATTTGAATATTGTCGAAAGGGTGAATAATACAGAAAAGTATGAGAACCTCATCTTAAGAAGCTGACAAGAAAGAAACAAAGAGGAATAATGAAGAAAACGATGGACAAAAGATCTCTCAGCATCTATAACGAGATTTGTCTTTTTTCTGTTCCAATGCTGAAGGACCCGCTGTGTCCTTTAGCATGTTCCATTTTTATTTCAGAATTACAGCTTTTTCTTTTTATCTCTATCGAATGACAAATGATATTTTGTAATCCCACTGCTTTAATGAAATACCAAATCAAAAGCAAATTATGTAAGAGATGGGTTCAACTTAGAAGCAACTAGAATTTCACACTCTTTCAATTTGAATTCGTCTTCTCCAAACTGAGATACACACAAACCGACTTACAGAATTTTTTAAACAGTCGTCATCCACATCAAAATTCGATGTGTCTGTAGGGCTGCTGACTTCGGGGATGTAAGGTGCTTCACAGTTTCTGATGTTGTCCCAGTCAATGCCGACAAAGAATGGATGTTTTTTAAAGTCTTCAATCCCGTTTTGTCCCAGCCGATGCTCCCTGCTGCAGATAAGCCTCCGGATGAGGTCTTTGGCATTTTCAGAGACATCGGTAATTTGAACCGGGAACTGAAATCTCTCCTGGTTGTGAGAGAGTTAAATGCAGAAGTTAATCACACATTCTGAAATAAGGGGCTTCAGTTGTTCAACCATCAAAATGCCCTTTAGGGAAGGAAATTTGTCATCCTTACCTGGTTTGGCCTATTTGTGGGTCCAGAACCACTAAAATGTGGATGACTCTTAACTAACCTCTGGAATAGCCCAGCTCAATTCAAGGGTATTTCTTCACTCAATTCAAGAGTAATGAGAGCAAGGTACAAATAATTTCCCAGAAATGCTAAAGAACCAAGGATCCAGTGAGAAGGAGGTATTGAAGGAAATTAATATTACTAAAATAATTGTGCTGGAAAAATTATTGGGATTGAAAGCAGATAAATCCCCAGAGCCTGATAATTTACATCCCAGGGTACTAAAGGAGGTGCCCATGGAAATAACGGATGCATCTTCCAAAATTCTGCAGACTTTGGAATAGTCCCAGCAGATTGGAGGGTGACAAATGTAACCCCACTATTTAAAAAAGGAGGGAGAAAATAGGGAACTACTAGGCAAGCCTAACATCAGAAGTAGGGAAAATGCTAAAGTCTATTGTAAAGGATGCAAGAATAGGACATTTAGAAAATATCAACAGGATTAGACAAAGTCAACATGGATTTGTTAAAGGGGAATCTTGTTTGACAGACCTACTGGAGTTCAGGACGTAACTAGCAGAATAGATAAGGGTAAAGCAATGGGTGTGGTGTATTTGGATTTTCAGAAAATTTTTGATCAAGTCCCACATAAGTATGGAAAATTAAAGTGCATAGGATTGGGGGCAATGTATCAGCATGGATTGAGAATTGATTAGTAGGCAGGAAACAGAGAGTAGGAATAAATGGGTCTTGTTCAAAGTGGTAGGCAGTGACTAGTGGGGTCCTGCGGCGATCAAAGGTAATATTCCCCCGTTCCGGTGGCGGCGATGACGTAGTAAGCCGCGCATTTGGGAGCTCTCGATTTAAACGGACTTTTCGGCTCTTTTTAGAGCCCAAAATGGAGTTTCTTCGACGTCTCCGGGTGGGAGAAGGTGTTGTGATCAACTTTCTTCACATTTAATGCATCGAACTCGGAGTGGAACACGGAAAAAAACAGCAGCAGCTCCCCAGAAAAAACAGGGGAAGGTTTTCAAAATGGCGGCCGGCGGAGCACCAGAGGAGTGGAGGCTGTGGGCGCAGAAGCAGCAAGCTGCTCTCCTGCGCTGTTTTGCAGATTTTAAGGCTGAGCTGCTGAGCTCTCTGCAGGAAACAAACAAAAAGCTTTTGGAGATCCAGACGACCCAGGGTGCTGCCATCCAGGCGTTGCAGGAGCAGGCCGCTGAACGAGAGGAGGAAGCCGTGGTCCTCGTGAGTATGGTGGAGGGGCACGAGGCACTCCATAAGAAATGGCAAGACCGCTTCGAGGAGCTTGATCTCCGCATGAGGCGGAAGAATCTGAGGATCTTGGGCCTTGCGGAGGATCTGGAGGGGTCGGATCTGACAACCTACGCGGCCAGGATGCTGAACACGTTGGTGGGGGCAGAGTCTTTCAGTCTGCCCCTGGAGCTGGAGGGAGCACACAGAGTACTGGCCAGGAGGCCCAAGGAGAATGAACCCCCGCGTGCGGTGCTGGTGAGGTTCCACCGGTTCAGCGATCGGGAGTGTGTGCTGCGCTGGGCCAAGAGGGTAAAGAGCAGCAATTGGGAGAATGCGGAAGTACGATCTACCAGGATTGGAGTGCGGAGGTGGCTGACCCGGTGGTTTCCGGGGTCAGCAGAAGTTAGCTGACCCACGGAAGTACAATGGAGGACGGGTTGCGGCTAGGAGGGTTCCTAGCCTGGGAGGGGGGGGGTGGGGGGGGGGGGGGAGGGGGGGGGGGAGGGGGGAAAGGGGGGGGGAAGGGGGGGGGAGGGGGGGGGGAAAGGGGAATACCGGGTTGCTGCTGGCAGGGTCAGGAAGGAGCTGGTATGGGCCGGGGGGACAGAGGTGAGGTGCCGTCGCCGTGGGGACTGGGTCGGGCAGGGGATGCTGGCCTGGGGCGGGCAGTCGACGGGCTATGGCTAGTCGGCGGGGGAGGGGGACGAGATGCCCTCTGATCCGGTTGGTCACCTGGAATGTGAGAGGACTGAATGGGCTGGTGAAGCGGTCTCGGGTACTTGCTCATCTGAGGGGGCTAAAGGCAGATGTGGCAATGCTTCAGGAGACCCACCTGAAGGTGGCGGACCAGGTCCGTCTGAGGAAGGGGTGGGTGGGGCAGGTTTTCCACTCCGGGTTGAATGTGAAGAACCGGGGGGTGGCGATTCTGGTGGGGAAAAATGTGTCGTTTGAGGCATCTGAGGTGGTGGCGGATAAGGGGGGTAGGTTTGTTATGGTAAGGGGCAGGCTACAGGGAGAGAAGGTGGTACTTGTTAATGTATATGCCCCAAATTGGGATGATGCGGGCTTTATGAGGCGTATGTTGGGACGGGTCCTGGATCTGGAGGTGGGAGGTCTGATCATTGGGGGGGGGGCTTCAATACGGTGTTGGATCCTTCACTGGATCGGTCCAGTTCAAGGACGGGTAGGAGGCCGCCGGCGGCCAAGGTGCTGAGGGGGTTTATGGACCAGATGGGAGGGGTAGATCCATGGAGGTTTGTGAGGCCGAGGGCACGGGAGTATTCCCTTTTTCTCCCATGTACATAGGGTTTATTCTCGGATAGACTTCTTCGTGGTGAGTAGGGGACTGATTCCGAGAGTGAAGGAGGCCGAGTATTCGGCCATTGTAATCTCCGACCACGCTCCGCATTGGATGGATTTGGAGATGGGGGAGGTGCGGGACCAGCGCCCGTTGTGGCGGTTGGATGTGGGGTTGTTGGCGGAGGAGGGGGAGTGCAGGAGCGTCCGGGCAAGTATTGAGGGGTACCTCGAGGCGAATGATACGGGGGAGGTTCAGGTGGGGATGGTCTGGGAAGTCCTGAAGGCAGTGATTCATGGGGAGCTGATATCCATCCGGGCACACAGGGAGAGGAGTGAGAGCAGTGAGAGGGATAGACTGGAGGGGAAGATGCTGGAGGTAGATAGGAGGTACGCAGAGGCACCAGAGGAGGGATTGATGGGGGAGAGGCGCAGCCTACAGGCTAAATTTGATTTGTTGACCACTAGAAAGGCGGAGGCACAGTGGAGGAAGGCACAAGGGGCAGTGTACGAACATGGTGAAAAGGCGAGTAGGATGCTAGCTCATCAGCTCCGCAAGCGGGATGCGGCTAGGGAAATTGCTAGAGTGAGAGATAAGAGTGGGAATGTGGTGCGGAAGGGGGTAGAGGTGAATGAGGTCTTCAAGGACTTTTATGGGGAACTGTACCGGTCGGAGCCAACGGTGGAGAGGAGGGGAACGGAGAGTTTTCTCGACGGGCTATCTTTCCCGAAGGTGCAGGAGGAGCAGGTGGAGGGGTTGGGTGCGCCAATTGATCTGGAGGAGCTGGTTAAGGGGATCGGGCAGATGCAGTCAGGGAAGGCGCCGGGGCCGGATGGGTTCCCGGTGGAGTTTTATAAAAGGTTTGTGGACCTAGTAGGCCCCCAGTTGGTGCGGACACTTAATGAGGCATGGGAGGGGGGGACTTTGCCCCTGACGATGTCGCGGGCGCTGATTTCTTTAATCTTAAAGAGGGACAAGGACCCCAGTAGTGTGGTTCGTACAGGCCCATATCTCTCCTTAATGTGGATGGCAAGGTGCTGGCAAAGATCCTGGCCACCAGGATAGAGGACTGTGTGCCAGGGGTTGTACACGAGGACCAGACAGGTTTTGTTAAGGGAAGGCAGCTGAACACGAATGTGCGGAGGTTGTTGAATGTCATCATGATGCCGGCGATTGAGGGGGAGGCTGAGATAGTGGTGGCGCTGGATGCGGAGAAGGCCTTCGATAGAGTGGAGTGGGGGTACTTATGGGAGGTGTTGGGGAGGTTTGGATTTGGTGAAGGGTTTATTAGATGGGTGAGGCTACTGTATGAGGCCCCGATGGAGTGTGTGGCCACGAATGGGAGGAGGTCGGAGTACTTCCGGCTTTACCGAGGGACCAGGCAGGGTTGCCCCCTGTCCCCCTTGTTGTTTGCATTGGCAATCGAACCGTTGGCGATGGCGTTGAGGGATTCAGGAAGGTGGAGGGGTTTGGTGCGGGGTGGGGAGGAACATAGGGTGTCGTTGTATGCCGATGACCTGCTACTGTATGTGGCAGATCCAGTGGGAGGGATGCCGGGGGTGATGGAGCTGCTAGTTGAGTTTGGGACCTTTTCAGGCTATAAACTAAATCTAGGCAAGAGTGAGGTGTTTGTGGTGCACCCTGGGGACCAGGAGGAGGGAATTGGTAGGCTCCCACTTAAGAGGGCAGGGGAGAGTTTTAGGTACCTGGGGGTGCAGGTGGCCAGGGACTGGGGGACTCTTCACAAGCGTAATTTCACCAGGCTTGTGGATCAGATGGAGGAGGAGTTCAAAAGGTGGGACATGTTGCCATTGTCGTTGGCGGGGAGGGTGCAGTCCGTCAAAATGACGGTGCTTCCGAGGTTCTTGTTCCTCTTTCAGTGCCTGCCCATCTTCGTCCCCAGGGCCTTCTTTAGGAGGGTGACTAGTAGTATTTTGAGCTTTGTGTGGGCACATGGGACTCCGAGAGTGAAGAGGGTGTTCCTGGAGCGAGGGAGGGATAGAGGCGGGCTGGCGCTGCCCAACCTTTTGGGGTACTATTGGGCGGCCAATGTGTCAATGGTGCGTAAATGGGTGATGGAAGGGGGGGGGGGGCAGCATGGAAAAGAATGGAGATGGCGTCTTGTAGAGGTACGAGCCTGGGTGCCTTGGTAACGGCGCCGTTGCCGCTCTCTCCTAAGAGGTATACCACGAGCCCGGTGGTGGCGGCGACCCTAAGAATCTGGCGACAGTGGAGACGGCATAGGGGGGAAACGGGGGGCTCGATGGAGGTTCCATTAGGTGGAAATCATCGGTTCATCCCGGGGAACACTGATGGGGGATTTAGGGGGTGGTATAGGGTGGGCATCAGTAAATTGAGGGACCTGTTTATTGGCGGGAGGTTTGCGGGCCTGGGGGAATTGGAAGATAAATTCCCCGAGGGAACATGTTCAGATACTTGCAGGTAAAGGCGTTTGCTAGGCGACGGGTGGAGGAATTTCCTTTGCTGCCCTCGCGGGGTGCGGTGGACAGAGTGCTTTCGGGGGTGTGGGTCGGAGAGGGGAAGGTGTCTGACATTTATAAGGTAATGCAGGAGGTGGAGGAGTCGTCAGTGGAGGAGCTGAAGGCTAAATGGGAGGGGGAACTAGGGGAGCAGATAGAGGATGGGACTTGGGCGGATGCCTTGGAGAAGGTTAACTTTTCCTCTTCATGTGCGAGGCTTAGTCTCATCCAATTTAAGGTGCTGCATCGGGCCCATATGTCTGTGACTCGGATGAGTAGGTTCTTTGGGGGTGAGGACAGGTGCACCAGGTGTTCGGGGAGTCCAGCGAATCATGCCCATATGTTCTGGGCATTCCCGGCACTAGAAGAATTCTGGAAGGGGGTGGCGGGGACAGTGTCAAGGGTGGTTGGATCCAGGGTCAAACCAGGTTGGGGACTCACGATTTTTGGAGTTGCGGTGGAGCCGGGAGTGCAGGAGGCGAAAGAGGCCGGTGTTTTGGCCTTTGCGTCCCTAGTAGCCCGGCGGAGGATCTTGCTACAGTGGAAGGATGCGAGACCCCCAAGTGTGGAGACCTGGATCAGTGACATGCCGGGATTTATAAAATTGGAGAGGGTCAAATTTGCCCTGAGAGGATCAGTACAAGGGTTCTAGAAAATTGTTGGTATTTTATTGCTGTTCGTTGTTATATAAATACAAAATTTTTCAATAAAAAATTATTATTTTTTTTAAAAAAGGTAATATTCCCAATTTTGATGATGACATGAAACTTGGTGGGAATAGAAGTGGTGAGGAGGATGTCAAGAGGCTTCAAGGTCATTTAGACAAGTTGAGTCAGTGGGCAAATACATGGCAGATGTAATACAATGTGGCTAAATGCCAAGTTGTACTGGCGGACAAAGTTACCTGTGAGTCCGAGTACAACAATCACTGAAAGCAAGCACGCAGGTGCAACAAGCAGTTAAGGCGGCGAATGGTAGGCTGGCCTTCATTGCAAGAGAGCACAGGGGCAAGGTTGTCTTACTGCAGCTATACAGGGCCTTGGCGACACCACACTGGAGTATAGTGTGCAGTTTTGGTCTTCTTTATGAAAAATGAAATGAAATGAAAATCGCTTATTGTCACAAGTAAGCTTCAAATGAAGTTACTGTGAAAAGCCCCTAGTCACCACATTCTGGCACCTGATCGGGGAGGCTGGTATGGGAATTGAACCGTGCTGCTGGCCTGCCTTGGTCTGCTTTAAAAGCCAGCGATTTGTCCTGTGCTAAACCAGCCCCTGTATATACAGTACATACTTACTGTAGAGGGAGTGCGACAAAGTTCACCAGACTGATTCCTGGGTGGCATGATTGTCGGATGAGAGTTTGGGTCGACTAGGTTGTATTCACTCAAATTTCGGAGAATGAGAAGAAATCTAATAGAGAAGTATAAAATTGTGACTGTGCTGAACAGACAGGATGCAGGGGTGATGTTTCCTCTGGCTGGGAGGTCTCAAACAAGGGATCACAGTCTCAGGATACGAGGTAGGCCATTTAGGATTGAGATGAGGAGTCCTAAGTAGACTTCCTGCTCCTATTTTTTATGTTTCTATGAATAAAGGGACGATGGGGTAAATAAAAGAGACAGAGGGAATGGGGATGGGAAGATATCAGCCAAGGAATGCAGGCGGATTTTGCCACTTGGCGTGCAATGCTCAGCGAGTGCCATCCCTACCATGTCATCTGCCACTTTCCACATGAAAGGATAAAATAAAGAGGACAGCAGAGGAAGAAGTAGCTAAAACAGATAGAGAGAGAGAAAGAAGCAAAGATAGAGAAGCAAAGCAGACAAAGGGAAGCAGGATCCTTTCTCTTGAAAGGACACCTGAAAACGGAAAAACAGAAGAAAAAACAGAGGTGAAGGTACAGGGAGAAAAGGAGAAAGAGAAGAAATAGTAACATTAAGGCAATAAGGGCTGCTAAGAGACTGGATGCTCTGATTTGGTATGAGCAGTTGTACAGGGGATGCACGGTGATATTATTCAAGTGATATTACTGCCTGCCTGACAACATTTCTTATAAATAGGAGTGGCTGATATCTTTATCCCTTTCCACAACTTTAAATTTTACTTAATTCCTCGAGAAGACCTTCCAATCACATCAGTAAACCGTCTATTTCCACTTCTGTACATCGCCCGATTCTGCCCCTCTCAGCTATTCTGCTGCTGAAACCCTCATTCGTGCCTTTGTCACCACCAGACTCGACAATCCCAATGCTCTCCTGGCGGGCCTCCCACATTCTACTCGACATCATCCAAAGCTTCTGCTGTCCGTGACTTAACTCACATCAAATCTCGCTCACCCATCATTCCAAATTCTCATCTTGGTTTTCAATTCCCTCTGGGTCCTCTCTGTAATCTGCGCTGACCACACAATCCTCCTCTGATTCTAGCTTCTTGACCACCCCTGACTTAACTGGTTCATCACTGGTGGCAACACCTTCAACTGCCTCGGCTCTGGATCTGGAATTCCCTCCCTGTACCACTCTGCCTACTTACCCCTTTTTTATCAACCTATCTTTCTGACCAAGCCTTTAGTCATCTGCCCTACCTCCTTATGCGGCTCACTGTTATATTTAGTTTTATAATAGGCTTGTCTTGGGACATTCAATAAGGTTTATTTTTTGTTGTATGTGTCGTCCAATTTACAGTAACCAACACCCCCACCTCTCACCAACTTCATCTAATCTAACCAATTTTTAAAAATTATTTCTAATTGATTGTTTTGACTATATTATTGATGTCCTTACCGCTACTTTCCAAGCTATTTTTAAAAAATTCTTTCACGGGATGTGGGTGTCGCTGGCTAGGCCAGCATTTGTGTCCATCCCTAATTGCCCTCAAGAAGGTGGTGGTGAGCTGCCTTTGTGAACCACGGCACTCCATGTGGTGTAGGTACACCCACAGTGCTGTTAGGAAGTGAAAATGGAAGCTGCAGCAGACCAAGGGGAATAAGTAACAATCCACAAATATTTCAACAGTTCCATGCTAGGCGCAATGGTATGAGAGTTTCAAGCTTTTATGCGATGATTCTTACAATCAGGATTACTTAGATTATCTCCAGCTTCAAAGCTGCGGCACGTTTCAGCTCCCTCTCTCCCAAAACATACCAATTTCCACGTTGTCTCCAACTTGTCAATTGATTTGCCAATTAAACACACTCCGGTCTCTTTTCACCAGCCTGTCCTTTCACTGACATTACCATGGATTTAAAAATAAAGAACCTTAATACAGTGGACATCGACACACCATTTTACAGAAAGATATTCCCATCCTTGTGAAGTAACAGTTGTTAAAGGGATACACACATACTGTTTAGCAGAATATTTCCTTCCTGATAAAGCGCTAATGAAGCTGGTTGGAACTAAATGTGACATCTGACAGGGGAAAATATCAAAAACATCAGGTTAGAATGGAGAGAGATTAGAAAGGCACTCACTTTGTGGTTCATAATTTTCCCATAGGTTTCTACTAAAGATTCTGCGTAAAATGGAGTCTCCCCAAAAAGCATTTCATACATGCAAACACCAAGTGACCACCAGTCGCATTCCGGTCCGTACTTTCCTTTGCCGTCTTCCATGGCCTGCAGGATTTCAGGGGAAATGTAGTCAGGGGTCCCCACTGCAACAGAAGACTGGACCTGCATCAGAAAAGTACAAGTTAGATTTCTTAGAATTATACTAAAGCTGCACCTAAAGCCTAAACAACAATCAAATGTCAACACTCTCCTCATAATTAACTCATAAGTGCCTCATAACTCATGTTTTGAACTGTACCGAGGACATGGAATGTAAGCCTTTCCAAAGGCCTACTGATTGTGTAAATGCATTGGCAACTTCTGATGAATCAGTTTGATGAGGGTTTATCGGCCTACGATGCTAACTCCGTTTCTCTGTCCACAGATGCTGCAGTACCGCATTTTTTATTTTCATCATACCCATAACTTCCGAGATTATAATTTAAGATCTCGCCTCCTCACCAACAACCACCTTTCCAGGCAGCATTTACACTCATCTAGAAGTGAAATCTAAATTTTGCGTGTCAAAGCAACCCCCAATAATGGCTACAGATGTGAAAAAATTATAAGCAGCATATATAATGCGAATAGTTTGCTTGTGAGACTCATCCAGCTTAGACACTTGTGCATGAACAACTATCGTGTTTCAGGACATATTTTCCACAGAAAAGATTTTGGGGCAAAGAAAGAGCAACTAGAAAAGAACTTTTTTAAAGGCATAGTAGATTGTCACAAGTGAAAGGTAGTTAAGATATTACTGATATTGTTTCCTCATTAACAATACATAATAAGTTTATTTGCAATAGTTGATTACCCATTGTGTTAAAGGTCTTCAACAAAGAGAAATGTTTGATCTTTTTAAAAAAAAGCAGACGAGATTCTGAACACAGAACCTAAGGTGAAAATGTCTTATTAAAGGCAGACCCAAAAAGGAAGAAGGTAGAAAAGTTGGTCAGAATGTCAAGCAATATGATTCGCTGAAGTAGGGTAGTGTAGCGTATGTATTATTATGTTATTTCACAGAGATAAGTTAACTAAATAAATTGGCGCATAACAACTGTTCTGTGCATTCACCTTACTGCAGATTAAACTTCGAGGCAAACTTCTCTTCATCTAGCCTCAAGTTGGATTGCTTTGAGTGAAACGGAAGAAATATGCATGCAACCTAGTCATTCAACAAACCTTACTGTCCTTATACAGCAAATAGTTTTGTGTTTTTTCTCTAACTTTAAAGCATTTCAGTAATCAGAGATGACCCTTCCAGGTTTCTGTCTTAAAGCCTGCATCATTGTTCAGAAATGTATAACCTCAAGACACACAAAAATCACATCAGGAAGTGTTAACTGTAACCTTCTTAGATGTAAGAAGCTAACAGTTAGTTCAGTGACACTGTACTGGGATGTTTTCATAATTAGACAACCGATTCATTTAACATTTAATTTACATAGCAACTGACCAACAAAATCCAGGATAAGTATTCATCCTTTTTTAAAAATGTGTTCATGGGAGGTGTGCGTCGCAGGTTGTACCAGCATTTATTGCCCCTTTGAGGGGCAGTTATGAGTTAACCACATTGCTGTGGCTCTGGAGTCACATAAAGGCTAGACCAGGTAAAGATTTCCTACCATAAACACAGGTTTCCTACCCTAAAGGACATTAATCTTTATTAGTGTCACAAGTAGGCTCACATTATCACTGCAATGAAGTTACTTTGAAAAGCCCCTAGTCCCCTGTTCGGGTACACTGAGGAGAATCCAGAATGTCCAAATTACCTAACAACACATCTTTCGGGGCTTGTGGGAAGAAACCGGAGCACCCAGAGGAAACCCACGCAGACAGTGGCCCAAATCGGGATCAAATCTGGGACCCTGGCACTGTGACGCAACTGTGCTAACATGTTGCCCTACATTAATGAACCCAGATGGGTTTTTACAACAATCGACAATGGTTTCATGGTCATCAATTAGACTTTTAATTCCAGATTTTTATTGAATTCAAATTTCACCAACTTCAGTGGCAGGATTTGAACCTGGGTCCCAGAGCATTACCCCGAGTCTCTGGATTACTTGTCCAGTGACAATACCACTACGCTACCGCTGCCCCTACAAGGGTATATCTTGATTCATTAAACACTTTTCACATGAAGACACTGACTCCTAGATGCGAAATGGGTTAAAAGACCCTCTGGAAACGCGGGCAACTGATGTGTATGTGTTCGCCATATGAGTGACTTCCTTCAGGCAAGTTGTGTGTGAAGGACATCACAGCCAAGCTCAATTCTGGTATCTGAAGTTCACATGGTGATCGAGTTTCCAAGAGGACTTGGAAACCCGACTGCTTTTTGCTCTCAAAGGCCAATTAGTAAAAGGTTTGGTCTAAGAAATTAGTTTTGAATGAAAAGTTTGGAGGGGGATCAGGGAAGGATTTCTGGAGAGTTGGATCAATGAGGCCAAAGATTCTGCTGTTAATGAGAATAGAGGGAGTGGCCAATGTCCTGAGTCGGAGCAAGACTATTTAAGGTTTGAGGGAATTGCAGGGCGGCACAGTAGCACAGTGGTTAGCACTGTCGCTCCACAGCTCCAGGGTCCCAGTTTCGATTCCCGGCTTGGGTCACTGTCTGTGCAGTCTGCCATGTTCTCCCCATGTCTGCATGGGTTTCCTCCGGGTGCTCCGGTTTCCTCCCACAAGTCTCAAAAGATGTGCTGTTAGGTGAAGTGGACATTCTGAATTCTCCCTCTGTGAAGCAGAACAGGCGCCGGAGTGTGGCGACTCGGGGATTTTCACAGTAACTTCATTGCAGTGTTAATGTAAGCTTACTTGTGACAACAATAAAGGTTATTATTATTATCATGCGAGGTGTGGAGAGAGAGGGCAGTGTGAGCTGTGGTAATTAAAAGATGAGGATTTTTAATGACACCCTCAGTTTTGGACTAGATAAATGTATAGAAATTGCTGAAATGAAATGAAAATTGCTTATTGTCACAAGTAGTCTTCAAATGAAGTTATTGTGAAAAGCCCCTAGTCGCCACATTCCGGCGCCTGTTCGGGGAGGCTGGTACGGGAATTGAACCGTGCTGCTGGCCTGCCTTGGTCTGCTTTAAAAGCTAGCTATTTAGCCCTGTGCTAAACCAGCCCCATTGAAGCGACATGCTATTGAAATTTTCATCCTGTACTCATCAGGACAGAATATCAAATCTCAAATGAAACAATATTTTTTATTGCATGAGAAGAGGGTGCTGATTGTTGACCAGCGGTCTCTGATGGTAGAGGCATTGCAATTTCAAAATAAGAGGAAGCCACTTAAGGCCAAGATGATGAGAATTTCCTTTTACACAGAGGGTTGTTCTCTACCCCAGAGGCTGTGGAAGTTCAGTCATTGAGTATATTTAAAGTAGAAATTTACAAATTTCTCAATGCCAATGAAATGAAAATCGCTTATTGTCACAAGTAGGCTTCAAATGAAGTTACTGTGAAAAGCCCCTAGTCGCCACATTCCGGCGCCTGTTTGGCAATGCCAAAGGGATATAGGGATAATGTGGGAAAATGGCTTTGATGTGGATGAGCAGCCATGATTATATTGAATGGCGGAGCAGGCTTGATGGTCGGAATGGCTTATTCTGCTCCTATGCATCTAAACTGTTCTTTATATTTGTCTGCTAATAACAGTGGCCTCATTTGAAAAATGCATCATCAATTGTGAAGCAATTTCTGACATTCTAACAATATGAAAGACACTATCTAAATGAAAGTTCTTTCTTTGATATTAACACCACATTTTAAGTCTAGTGTGCCATTTACCAACTATTACTAGATAGACTATGTATACACTTCATGCAGTTTCGCATCAGCAGCTCTCCAGGCACCAGCAGATTTTGTGTCAACTATTCAAAATCATCTTTCTCAAAATAACAGTTATCAAGAAGAGAGATGGGGTTGGCATATTACAATAAATTAATAAATATAATGCGTAACAATGCGTGCACAGAGCTAATGTTACAGAGCATGTAGAAGATCAGTGATTCATCTATTTCAGAAGCCAAATGTAACATCTTTTGAAATTATTCTTCAGAATCTGGGGTTGCTGGCACTTGTTGCCCCTCCGCAGTTGTCCTCGAGAAGATGATGGTGAGCTACTTCATTGCACTGTGTGGTAAAGATGCTGGTAGCGGACAATTCCAGGATTTTGATCTAATGATGAAGGAGGAATGGTGATATATTTCCAAGTTATAATGGAGAGTGATGATGAGGGGAACTTGGAGACAATGGTTTCCCCTGCACCTGATATTCTTGACTTGGGATGTACTACTGAAGAAACCGTGGCGATTTCCATAACCAAATTCAAAACTGAACCAATGTGCTCTGCCTAATCTCCTCCATTATCATAACACATTGAAAACTCCACCTGCGAAACAAATCTCTCAGATTTGGGAGAAAAGTGCCAGTCCTATAGTTCAATAAGTCACATACCATTTACCACATTCCACTCAGCGAAGGCACAGGATTCACTGATGGAAGAGGAAAATCGAGTAGCATCAAGCACTCTGAGCAGAAACAACTCAGCGGACTCAGGAAGCAAAATTGTCTCAAAGCTGGCTAATACGTGTAACTTTGTAAGTTCAGGAAATACCTCACGGGAATTAAAGTGCACGCTTCATTTTAATACTTGAACATAATATTTCTCTTTCGCTGCCAAACTGCAGAAACTTAACCACCAGACATTAAACGTTGGTGCTTATCCCTATAAAATTAATATTTGCATGTGCAGCAGAAGCGTGAGATGCTTTCCAATGAGGTAAGTATGAAGGCACACATACATCAGTATACAGAGGTGAAGATTACAATGAAATATTAGAACATCAGAAGAAAAATCTATAATTGAAAGGCATCATTGAAAATTTATGAAGGAATGAATTATAATAAGTGTACAGCGGAGATGTGTTACTGGTAAAATGCAGCTTGCGGATCCAGCTGTGTCAGTTCAGTGCTGCGAACAAAGGTGTGCAATCAAGTGCAAGGCTCAATGAACATTAGTGTTGGAGGAGTAAGCCTGCATGCAATGGCATACCACAGGGGTGTAGAGTGTAATGTCACCCAAAGTATAATGCATTCATCTAGGTTCCATGTGCTTTTACTGACCGAGTGCAACATTTGTTTGCCTGTCTGAACGGAAGAACAGGTACCAACATGCATGTACATCTTGTCTCCCTGGTAAAGGGCTGTGTGAATGAGGAGATTATTCTGGTAAAGGGCTGTGTGAATGAGGGGATTATTCTGGTAAAGGGCTGTGTGAATGAGGAGATTATTCTGGTAAAGGGCTGTGTGAATGAGGGGATTATTCTGGTAAAGGGCTGTGTGAGTGAGGGGTTTATTCTGGTAAAGGGCTGTGTGAGTGAGGGGTTTACACTGGTAAAGGGCTGTGTGAGTGAGGGGTTTATTCTGGTAAAGGGCTGTGTGAGTGAGGGGTTTATTCTGGTAAAGGGCTGTGTGAGTGAGGGGTTTATTCTGGTAAAGGGCTGTGTGAGTGAGGGGTTTACACTGGTAAAGGGCTGTGTGAGTGAGGGGTTTATTCTGGTAAAGGGCTGTGTGAATGAGGGGTTTATTCTGGTAAAGGGCTGTGTGAGTGAGGGGTTTATTCAGGTAAAGGGCTGTGTGAGTGAGGGGTTTATTCTGGTAAAGGGCTGTGTGAATGAGGGGATTATTCTGGTAAAGGGCTGTGTGAGTGAGGGGTTTATTCTGGTAAAGGGCTGTGTGAGTGAGGGGTTTATTCTGGTAAAGGGCTGTGTGAGTGAGGGGTTTACACTGGTAAAGGGCTGTGTGAGTGAGGGGTTTATTCTGGTAAAGGGCTGTGTGAGTGAGGGGTTTATTCTGGTAAAGGGCTGTGTGAGTGAGGGGTTTATTCTGGTAAAGGGCTGTGTGAGTGAGGGGTTTATTCTGGTAAAGGGCTGTGTGAGTGAGGGGTTTATTCTGGTAAAGGGCTGTGTGAGTGAGGGGTTTACACTGGTAAAGGGCTGTGTGAGTGAGGGGTTTATTCTGGTAAAGGGCTGTGTGAGTGAGGGGTTTATTCTGGTAAAGGGCTGTGTGAGTGAGGGGTTTACACTGGTAAAGGGCTGTGTGAGTGAGGGGTTTATTCTGGTAAAGGGCTGTGTGAGTGAGGGGTTTACACTGGTAAAGGGCTGTGTGAGTGAGGGGTTTACACTGGTAAAGGGCTGTGTGAGTGAGGGGTTTATTCTGGTAAAGGGCTGTGTGAGTGAGGGGATTATTCTGGTAAAGGGCTGTGTGAGTGAGGGGTTTATTCTGGTAAAGGGCTGTGTGAGTGAGGGGTTTATTCTGGTAAAGGGCTGTGTGAGTGAGGGGTTTATTCTGGTAAAGGGCTGTGTGAGTGAGGGGTTTACACTGGTAAAGGGCTGTGTGAGTGAGGGGTTTATTCTGGTAAAGGGCTGTGTGAGTGAGGGGTTTATTCTGGTAAAGGGCTGTGTGAGTGAGGGGTTTACACTGGTAAAGGGCTGTGTGAGTGAGGGGTTTACACTGGTAAAGGGCTGTGTGAATGAGGGGATTATTCTGGTAAAGGGCTGTGTGAGTGAGGGGTTTATTCTATTAAAGGGCTGTGTGAGTGAGGGGTTTATTCTGGTAAAGGGCTGTGAGAGTGAGGGGTTTATTCTGGTCAAGGGATTGGTACGTATTTAATCTGGCTTGAGCATGCTGACTGCAGAATTGGTATATTTCTGTCTTGTGTCTGAGATGTGATGCTGGTAAAGCACAGCGTGATCCCCAGTGTGCAGCTTTGAGGGCGTGAGACACACACGTGCTGCCTGCCTGGGTTACCTGGTCCTTGTTGAGTAGGGCAATTGTTCGCTGGAAAGAAAAAGGAACTGATCATGAGATTGGCACAAAGATAAGTACAGATGGGAGAGGTTATTTGGCACATCTTGCTCAATCTACCAAAAGTTGTTGCCATAGTTAAAAACTATTACAAAAACACATATTTGTACAATCGCATAGATGTAGCATGGATTTAAATGAAGATACTAGAAGCTCAAAATTAACATTCTTTCTGTCTCTGCATGGGTTTCCTCCAGGTGCTCCGGTTTCCTCCCACAGTCTAAAGTTGTGCGGGTTAGGTGGATTGACCATGATAAATTGCCCTTAAAGTCCAGGGATGTGCAGTTTAGGTTATGGGATAGGGCAGGGTAGACAAAGAGTGTAAATGGGTACAGTGGCATTCAAAAGGTCAGTGCAGACTCGATGGGCCAAATGGCCTCCTTCTACACATGATAAAAGCTGACAGCACAACAACATATAGCACTGGTATAAAACAGAGTGCAGGATTTTTCATAGGAAGCCATGGGCCGGTTTCCCCGCCCACACGCCGTCGGGATGCTCCGTTCTGCCAGCAGGTCAATGGGGTTTTGCATTGTGGGGCAGCCCCACGTCATCGGGAAACCCCCGGATTGCCGGCAAAACGGAGAATCCCGACGGTGGAGATTTCAGACTTGTGTTTTCCCGCCAGAGGAGAATTCCTACTGATTTGCACTTCCTAGATCAGGAAGCAATTCAGTATCCCTTGCAAAGCAAATCCATGCAAGGCGAGGAATTTGAGGGACTCCCAAGGGTATCACACCAATAGGCAGCCATTTGGAGCGGGTGGCCCGAAAGTAAAGTTCCGGAGCCGCCCAAACCCCCCCTCCCCAGCCACAGACCTCCGAACTAAAGGGACCCACGCCCAAATTGTCCCTTATTAAAGGGAACTCCCTCCCCCCACCTCGAGACCTCCTAACTAACCAGAGGAGGATGATATGGATTGCCATGGGTATGGTGGAATTTTTACTCTGCATCCAAACATGCAAACCAACTTAGATGCAATTGGAAAATAGTTCATTCTCATTGTTCATATCTACAGTCTTGATAAGTATTAGTGCAGAAAAAGCTTTACGTGTAATGGCCTCACAACTTACTGTTCCATCTTCCATTAGTTTAAGACAGGAGCCAAAGTCTGCCAGCCGGATATGCCCATTTACATCCAGGAGAATGTTGTCTGGTTTGATGTCCCTGCAACAAGACAAGAACAGGTTTTAAAACAGCGAAAGGTTTAACTCGAGCCCCAAAATCACCTATACTGAAGTGATACTGCTTCACACAATCAGGACATGCCTTAGAATCACTGCATGAATTTCCCACCACCACATCCCATCCCGCCATCACCCAAAAAGTTGATTTTTTTCCCAAGTTACATGCTCATCTGGTCCACTTCTGTTTAAGACAAACACAACTTAGTCTCAGCAGATGTGGTGCTGGATGCAGAACGCAGGGGGCACAACAGACAACGGTCAAGCTGGATTTAACATTATTAATACAGTACAGACCTTTTAAAGTTTTGCTCACAGTAAGATAGATTATACCTGCCTCTTGACAGTCCCAATTCAAAACCACTCAATTTACAAGAAATAATGAAAAACTCTGGTGAAGACATCAAACAGGTACACAGCCAATGGTACTAACGATTTAATTCCAGGATGAATCTTTGCTCCAGACATCAACAGCCTCAGCCCAAACCAGTGGCAAATCAGATAAAGTTCGGAATTCAGCCAATTACTAAGTAAATGGTTGAGTGCTGTTATATGTCGGTGGGCAGCAGGGTAGCATGGTGGTTAGCATAAATGCTTCACAGCTCCAGGGTCCCAGGTTCGATTCCCGGCTGGGTCACTGTCTGTGTGGAGTCTGCACGTCCTCCCCCTGTGTGCGTGGGTTTCCTCCGGGTGCTCCGGTTTCCTCCCACAGTCCAAAGATGTGCGGGTTAGGTGGATTGGCCATGCTAAATTGCCCGTAGTGTCCTAATAAAAGTAAGGTTAAGGGGGGGTTGTTGGGTTACGGGTATAGGGTGGATACGTGGGTTTGAGTAGGGTGATCATGGCTCGGCACAACATTGAGGGCCGAAGGGCCTGTTCTGTGCTGTACTGTTCTATGTTCTATGTTCTATATTATATTGCTACTCCTGGTAGCATGTTATATTACTGGGTTTAAGTAATATATGTCATTACTAACTGTAGATGATGTTGAAGAACACTCGAGTCTTTGAAGTAAACTGAAATAATTTATTAAGTAATGATAAAACTAATAAATGAGTTCAACACTCCACTGAACTAACTCTAGCAATAAGGTAAAGATAACTAACTGCACAAACTGTATCCAAGCTACACATAAACAAAGAAAAGTACAGCACAGGAACAGGCCCTTTGGCCCTCCAAGCCCGTGCCGACCATGCTGCCCGTCTAAACTAAAATCTTCAACACTTCCTGGGTCCGTATCCCTCTATTCCCATCCTAATCATGTATTATCAAGATGCCCCTTAAACGTCACTATCGTCTCTGCTTCCACCACCTTATCCGGCAGCGAGTTCCAGGCATCCACTACCCTCTGTGTAAAAAACTTGCCTCGTATATCTCCTCGAAACCTTGCCCCTCGCACCTTAATCCTATCCCCCCCTAGTAATTGACCCCTCTACCCTGGGGAAAAATCTCTGACTATCCACTCTGTCTATGCCCCTCATAATTTTGTGGGCCTCTATCAGGTCACCCCTCAACCTCCGTCGTTCCAGTGAGAACAAACCGAGTTTATTCAACCGCCCCTCATAGCTAATGCCCTCCATACCAGGCAATATCCTGGTAAATCTCTTCTGCACCCTCTCTAAAGCCTCCACATCCTTCTGGTTGTGTGGCAACCAGAATTGAACACTATACTCCAAGTGTGTTCTAACTAAGGTTCTATACGTCTGCAACATGACTTGCCAATTCTTATACTCAATGCCCCGGCCAATGAAGGCAAGCATGCCGTATGCCTTCTTGACTATCTTCTCCACCTGTGTTGCCTCTTTCAGTGACCTGTGGACCTGTACACCTAGATCTCTGACTTACAATACTCTTGAGGGTTCTACCATTCACTGTATATTCCCTACCTGCATTAGACCTTCCAAAATGCATTACCTCACATTTGTCCGGATTAAACTCCATCTGCCATCTCTCTGCCCAAGTCTCCAAATGATCTAAATCCTGCTGTATCCTCTGACAGTCCTCATCGCTATCCGCAATTCCACCAATCTTTGTGTCGTCTGCAAACTCACTATTAAGACCAGTTACATTTTCCTCCAAATCAGTTATATATACCAGAAATAGCAACGGTCCCAGCACTGATCCCTGCGGAACATCCCTAGTCACAGCCCTCCAATTAGAAAAGCACCCTTCCATTGCGTCTCTCTGCCTTCTATGACCTAGCCAGTTCTGTATCCACCTTGCCAGCTCACCCCTAATCCCATGTGACTTCACCTTTTGTACCAGCCTGCCATGAGGGACCTTGTCAAAGGCCTTACTGAAGTCCATATAGACAACATCCATTGCCCTACCTGCATTAATCATCTTTGTGACCTCTTCGAAAAACTCTATAAAGTTAATGAGACACGACCCCCCCTTCACAAAACCATGCTGTCTCACACTAATATGTCCATTTGTTTCCAAATGGGAGTAGATCCTGTCTCGAAGAATTCTCTCCAGTAATTTCCCTACCACTGACCTAAGGCTCACCGGCCTGTAGTTTCCTGGATTATCCTTGCTACCCTTCTTAAACAAAGGAACAACATTGGCTATTCTCCAGTCCTCCGGGACATCACCTGAAGACAGTGAGGATCCAAAGAATTCTGTCAAGGCCTCAGCAATTTCCTCTCTAGCCTCCTTCAGTATTCTGGGGTAGATCCCATCCGGCCCTGGGGAATTATCTACCTTAATATTTTTCAAGACGCCCAACACCTCGTCTTTTTGGATCTCAATGTGACCCAGATTATCTACACATCCTTCTCCAGACTCAAAATCCACAAACTCCTCTTTGGTGAATACTGATGCAAAGTATTCATTTAGTACCTTGCTCATTTCCTCTGGCTCCACACATAGATTCCCTTGCCTATCCTTCATGTGGCGGGATTCTCTGATCCTGAGGCTAAGTGTTGATGCCATCGTAAACTCCATCGTGTTTCCCGACGGCGTCAACAGGCCTTCAGGATCAGCAATTCTGGCCCCTACAGGGGTATATACGGCACTGGAGCGACCCACGCCGCTCCAGCAGCCTATCCTGGTATCAATTGGGCACCGCGGGGTCCCGCATGCGTAGTAGCACCGGCGCCAACACGCCCATACGTAGTGGCTCCCTTCTGCGCACTTGCCCAGACGCAACATGGCGTAGGGCTACAGGGGCCGGTGCGGAAAAAAAGCCCCCAGCCCGAGAGGCCGTCCCACCGATTGGTGGGCACTGATTGCGGGCCAGGCCACAGCAGAGGGCCCCAGCTCTCGCCTCCGGGGCCGGACCCTCCCCCCCCTACAGGCCACCCCGGACCCTTCCACATCGAGGTCCTGCCAGGTAAGACCAGGTTAGAACGGCGCCGGTGAGACTCCGGTTTTTTGTTACGGCCGCTCGGCCCACCCTGGGCTGAGAATCGCTTGGGGGGGCCGGGGCCATGCCGACCGCGCCGACGCCAATGGCGCCGATTCTCCGGTCTGCAGAGATTCACATCACGGAGTGGCGTGATTCGAGCCAGTCGTGGCGATTCTCCGGTCCAGCTCTAGGCTGAGAGAATCCCGCCCATGGTGTCTAGGCTGAGATCCTCTCTAGTACACTGCTGCTCTCTGGTAACTCCTGCATGGAAAGAGAGCTAAAAGATGGCTAGAGCTTCTGAGAGCTCAGTTATTTAGTGGATCTAGTAATGCCCTCTCGTGGTAGTGTTACAGCTAGATATTGTGATTAACCCTAGTCTGTCTACATATCAATACACATGTGATGATTGCTGAATACCTTTTAAGAATTAAATTACTATTACCATTTTATTTTCTTAAACACTTGGGGGTTGCCCGGAGCAGCTTTTATTTAAAAGAATCTATTGAGGCTGGTTTAGCACACTGGGCTAAATCGCTGGCTTTTAAAGCAGACCAAGGCAGGCCAGCAGCACGGTTCAATTCCCGTACCAACCTCCCCGAACAGGCGCCAGAATGTGGCGACTAGGGGCTTTTCACAGTAACTTCATTGAAGCCTACTTGTGACAATAAGTGATTTTCATTTCATTTCATTGAGGCAACTTTTTTTTATTTACTTTTTGGAAGGAATGAGACAAGTGGAGACCATTCACTTTGCTAATGTCTTCTTTCAAAAGTCTTCGGAAAGACAATGCCTTCAGCTTTAAACCAGAAGAGACCATTCCCATCTCCTACTAAACAGCTTGTGAAGCAAAGGTCGGTGGTGTCCTCTCAAAACTATATACCGAGAATGATGATTTTTTTTTTGAATCAACCAACCACTCCCAAACTGATGACATTAGTGAAACTGTGGTGGTCCAGCTAATGGTCTGGCTGAGATCAACTAACGGTGGCACAATGGTTAGCACTGCTGCCTCACAGCACCAGGGACCCGGGGTAGCACGGTGGCACAATGGTTAGCGCTGCTGCCTCACAGCACCAGGGACCCGGGGTAGCACGGTGGCACAATGGTTAGCGCTGCTGCCTCACAGCACCAGAGACCAGGATTCAATTTCAGCCTTGGGTGACTGTGGGGAGTTTGCACGTTCTCCCGTGTGTGCGTGGGTTTCCTCCGGGTGCTCCGGTTTCCTCCCACAGTCCAAAGATGTGGTTAGGTAGATTGGCTGTGCTAAATTGCCCCTTAATGTCCAGGGATGTGCAGGTTAGGTGGGGTTATGGGGATAGGGTGGGGCAGCGGGCTGAGGTGAAGTGCTCTGTCAGAGGGTCGATGCAGATTCAATGGGCCGAATGGCCTCCTTCTGCACTGTAGGGATTCTATGATTTTAATCTTCCTAACCTGCACATTTTTGGACTGTGTGAGGAAACCAGAGCACTCAGAGGAAACCCACACAGACATGGGGAGAACGTACAAACTCCACACAGACAGTGCCTCAAGGATGGACAAATATAGACTGGGACAGAGGTGGTGTCAAGGTAGAGAGGTGCAAGCATTCCTGAATTGTGTTTAGGAGAATTTTGTACAGCACTGTGTCCATTCCAACAAGAAAGAAAGCACTGCTGGAATGGGTTCTTGGAAATGAGGTGGGCCAGACTGGATCACGTATCAGTGAGGGAACATATAGGAGGCAGTGATCACAAGGTTTAGGATAACGGTTGTAAAGGACAATGGGTAATCTAGAGTAAGAATAATTAACTGAGGATGAGCTGATTTAAATGAGGCCGGAACGGAGCTAGATTGGCTACACTGAAACAAAAGGTTGGTGGGAAAAACTGTAGCTGAACAATGTGCTACTTTCGAAAAAGAAATGGTTCAGGCACAATCAAGGTATATACTTCAAAAGGGATACGTAGGGCAACACATTCAGAGTTCCTTCGATGAAAAACAGGATAGAAATTAAGATAAAGAAAAAAAAAGTGTGCTTATCATAGAATTTACAGTGCAGAAGGAGGCCATTCGCCCATCGAGTCTGCACTGGCTCTTGGAAAGAGCACCCTACCCAAGTCCACACCTCCAACCCATCTCCGTAACCCAGAAACCCCTCCTAACCCAAGGGCAATTTAGCATGGCCAATCCACCTAACCTGCACATCTTTGGACTGTGGGAGGAAACCGGAGCACCCGGAGGAAACCCACGCTGACATGGGGAGAACGTGCAGACTCCGCACAGACAGTGACCCAAGCCGGGAATCGAACCTGGGACCCTGGCGCTGTGAAGCCATAGTGCTAACCACTATGCTACCATGCTGCCCCACCTTATCACAGGTGCAGGGAGAAAATACAATTGGGAGCCAAGCTGAATACACAAGATTCAGAGGGGAGGTGAAAGAGCACATTGGAGAATCAAAGAGGGATTATGAGAAAGACTGGCAGCCAAAAATTCCAGCATATCCTCTAGGCACATAAATAATAAAAAGGTGGCAAAAGGAGGGGTGGGGATGATTCGCAACCAAAGGTAGGGCATGTCTGAGGTCCTAAAGGAACACTTTGCATCTATAGGGCGGCACGGAAGCACAGTGGTTAGCACTGTTGCTTCACAGCACCAGGGTCCCGGTTTCGAATCCCACTTGGGTCACCGTCTGTGCAGTCTGCACATTCTCCCTGTGTCTGCGTGGGTTTCCTCCCACAATCCCGAAAGATGTACTCGTAGGGCCTCACGGTAGCATGGTGGTTAGCATCAATGCTTCACAGCTCCAGGGTCCCAGGTTCGATTCCCGGCTGGGTCACTGTCTGTGTGGAGTCTGCACGTTCTCCCCGTGTGTGCGTGGGTTTCCCCCGGGTGCTCCGGTTTCCTCCCACAGTCCAAAGATGTGCGGGTTAGGTGGATTGGCCATGCTAAATTGCCCGTAGTGTAAGGTTAATGGGGGGATTGTTTGGATACGGGTTACGTGGGTTTAAGTGAGGTGATCATTGCTCGGCACAACATCGAGGGCCGAAGGGCCTGTTCTGTGCTGTACTGTTCTATGTTCTATGTTCTAAGACAAATTCTGAATTCTCCCTCTGTATCCGAACAGGCGGCATAGTGTGGCGACTAGGGGCTTTTCACAGTAACTTCATTGCAGTGTTAATGTAAGCCTACTTATGACAATAATAAAGATTATTATTATATCTTTACAGGGAGATAGATGATACCCATGAATTGGTGCCAGATGAGGAATCTCTGTCATGAGAAGGGTTCAAAATTGATAAGGGGTATTGAATAAACTGTTAGGACTGAAAGTTGACAAAGCATCAGGACTGGATGAGATGCATCCAAGGATATTAAAGAAAGTGAGAGTGGAAATTGCAGGGGGGCTGGCCATAATCTTTCAGTCTTCCCTAGACTCAGGGGAGGTGCAGAGAGGACTGGAGATTTGCAACCATTATGCCCTTGCTCAAAAAAGGTTGTACGGTTACGTCCAGCATTTACAGGCCAGTCAGTTTAACGTCAGTGGTGGGGAAGTGCCCAGAAACAATTATTCGGGATAAAATTAATAATCACATGGAATATTGTGGGAGAACCAGCATGGATTTCTTCAGGAAAAATCCTGTTTAAACTAACTTGCTGGAGTTTGTTGAAGGAGTAACAGAGAGGGTGGATGAGGATAATGTTGTTGATGTGGTGTACATAGACTTTCAAAAGGCATTCAATACATTGCCGCGCCCACAGACTTGTGTTCGGAAAACAAAGGTATACATACAGTGCAGAAGAGGCCATTCGGCCCATCGAGTTTGCACCGACCCACTTAAGCCCTCACTTCCTCCCTATCCCTGTAACTCAATAACCTCTCCTAACCTTTTTGGTCACTAAGGGCAATTTAGCATGGCCAATCCACCTAACCTGCACGTCTTTGGACTGTGGGAGGAAACCGCATTACCCGGCAGTTAAAAGTTGTTTTAAGGATTTAGATTTGTATTGTTAAACATTAGAAATAAGGTATAGTTGTAAGTGGGTTTAATTTAATGTTTTTTTTTCCTGGAAGGTTAGATCCATGCTGGACAAAGGTGTATGGGAGTTGGTTAAGTTTCAACTGTGTTTCTACTGTGTTTAGAGAGGGCTACAGTGTGAAGAATAAATAAAAGGCACAAGCATGTGGGTGCTGTTCAGCAACTGGGCCCTTGTAAAGATGAATTTGGCTGAAGCTGGAGATGGGAGTGAACCTCTCTCCACTCTGCCAGGAGAAGCCGAGAACAAGGGAGTTGCAAAGATGGAAACTTCCCAAGGATCAAGATACAATCCAAATGACAAGTGAGTCGAGACAAAAGGAAAGTTTAAAACAACTAAAGATAAGTATTACAATCCCAGACCAGACCCCTAACTTTAATTTTGAAAGACTGTGAGGAAAGGATACCTCGCTCCAGGAGAGATTTCATGAAGAAATAAGGATATGATATTTTAAAACAAACTTTTAAAATATCTTTTAAAATGAGAGATTTCATGAAGAAATAAGGATATGATATTTTAAAACAAACTTTTAAAATATCTTGAACATCAAACCATAAAATAATTTACAATTACCCCTGAAACAATGCTAATCAATACACGGAATACAATAACCCTTTAATCCCACTCACACAAAAAAAATCCTATCTCAGCTTTCAAACCACTGTTAAATGCATTTAACATTCAGGAATACCTGCTTTTTAAATAACGCAGATTACTCCGGAAACTGGAATCTGAAACAAAAACAGAAAATATAGGACAATCGCAGTAGGTCTGACAGCATATGTGGAGAGAGAAGGGAGCTAATGTTTCCAGTCTGGGTGACTCTTTGTTAAAGCTGGAGAGAACTGTTAGATTTATACAGTTTTGGAGGGGCGTTGGGGCTGAATAGGGGGCCAGCAATGGGATGGAGATTGACAAAGATGTCATGACAGAAAGGCAAAAGGAATGTAAATGGCGGCGATTAAGGCTAAGAAGGTGCTGATAGTGGCACATAAAGTGATTAGAATGTGTAAATTGGCAGAACAAAGGTGAGCAGTGTGTCAAAGGGCAACTAGGAAAGGGAACAGAGATCCCACATGGGGTGTGGGGGGAGACTTTGGTGAGGGAAAATTGGGGCAGCACGGTAGCATGGTGGTTAGCATCAATGCTTCACAGCTCCAGGGTCCCAGGTTCGATTCCCGGCTGGGTCACTGTCTGTGTGGAGTCTGCACGTCCTCCCCGTGTGTGCGTGGGTTTCCTCCGGGTGCTCCGGTTTCCTCCCACAGTCCAAAGATATGCGGGTTAGGTGGATTGGCCAGGCTAAATTGCCCTTAGTGTCCTAAAAAATAAGGTTAATGGGGGTTGTTGGGTTACTGGTATAGGGTGGATATGTGGGCTTGAATAGGGTGATCATTGCTCGGCACAACATCGAGGGCCGAAGGGCCTGTTCTGTGCTGTACTGTTCTAATTTAAAAAAACAGATCAATGGAAGAAATGAAAATAAATTGATAGAAATAAAAATTGGGTGAAAGTGGAGGAGAGAGCTCACAATCTGAGTTGTTGAACTCAATGTTAAGTCTGGAAGGCTGTAATGTGCTTAATCAGAAGGTGTTGTTGCTCCAGTTTGCGCTGGGCTTCACTGGAACATTGCAGCAGTCCAAGAGCAGACATGTGGACGTGAGAGCAGGATGGTGAGTTGAAATGGCTGTGACAGGAAGGTCTGGGTCCTGCATGAGGATGGACTGGAGGTGTTCTGCAAAATGGCCATTCAGTCTGCGTTTAGTCTCTCCAATGTGGAGCAGACTGCACTGGGAGCAGCGAAGGGAAGGTCAGAGGCTATGGTGAAGACACAGTATTCAGAGATGTCTGAATACTCAGCTTTGAGGAAGAGTGATCTTTTGACTCTGCCGTAAAGAGACCTGACTCCTATCAGAACCATGCAGAAACTCTGGCTTCAGAAGATGCTTCTCAACTTGTTTTGGCTCACCTTCAAATCAGACAAGATATACCTGTGAATGTCAAAGCTGCTTTGACAAAGAGTCATCCAGACTCAAAACATTAGCTCCATTCACTCGCCACAGAAGCTGTCAGACCTGCGAAGAATGTCCAGCATTTTCTGTTTTTGTATTGATTATTTATGACTTGCCATTCATTTGAGCTTGCTATGCACAATATTTGCCTTTAGGAGTGGCTACATTTTAAAAGGCTTAGGAACCTTGGGCTATCCTGAGGATGTGAAGAGTGTTATACAAAGGCAAGTTCTTCCTTTGAATTCATATACTCCATACAAAAAAAGTTTTTGAAATTATAAAATAGCAAGATTTTCTCTAAGTACATAAACAAAACAGAAATCCAAACACTCAATGAACTCCAAAGTAACAGAAAGATATCCTACACACGTCACAATGTCTGGCATGTTCTGTGAACCTGTGACAGGAGAAACTTTACAGCACAGTAATTGACATTTACCAGATTGAAGGCCGTGTAATTTCACAGTGGCTGCTTTTTCAGTGCAAAACTAATAAATGGCATTTCACAATAGTCAAACAAAAAGTCCGAACCTTCAGGCTCAGTTTCAATTTTTTATACAGCTGGTCTATCATCGCAACCTCACCGGGTTGCTAAGCTGCTTCCAGCCGTCGGCAAGCTTTTAGGTTCCTATTTATTTTCTAAATTCCACCAGAAATCCACAAAGCTGCCTGAAGGTCAGCAGCAGCAGAACAGCAATTGAGAGGGTTCTTGCCTGAAAGATGGATGGTAAGTCAAATCTCTATTTTAGAGCCTAAAGGATGATTAGGGAGAGGTGCGGAGAGATGGTTGATGTATGTTGGGGGAGAGTATGTTCGGCGTTGGGAATGTCGGAGGGGTGGAGGGAGAACTGGGGGGTGGAGGGAGAACTGGGGGCTGTAGGACGTGTGGAGGGAGGGTTGCGGGCTGTAAGATGTGTGGAGGGAGGGTTGGGGGTGTAGGACGTGTGGAGGGAGGGTTGGGGCAGGTGGAAGGTAGTTGGGGGCTGGAGGACGGGTGGAGAGTTTGGGGCTGTAGAACGTGTGGATGGGGGATTGGGCTGTTGGAAGTGTGTAGGGTTTGGGGTTGTAGAACATGTGGATGGAGGGTTTGGGGTTGTAGAACATGTGGAAGGAGGGTTGGGGGTTGTAGGACGGGTGGAGGGAGGGTTGGGGGTTGTAGGATGTGTGGAGGGAGGGTTGGAGGATGTAGAACATGTGGATGGAGGGTTGGGGGCTGTAGGACATGTGGAGAGTTGATGACTGTAGGACATGTGGAGGGAGGGTTGGGGGCTGTAGGACGTGTGGAGGAAGGGTTGGGGGCTGTAGGACGTGTGGAGGGAGGGTTGGGGGCTGTAGGACGTGCGGAGGGAGAGCTGGGGGCCATAGGACATGTGGAGGGAGGGCTGGGGGCTGTAGGACGTGTGGAGGGAGAGTTGGGGGCTGTAGGACGTGTGGAGGGAGGGTTGGGGGCTGTAGGACGCGTGAAGGGAGGGTTGGGGGCTGTAGGACGTGTGGCGGGAGGGTTGGGGGCTGGAGGACGTGTGAAGAGAGGGTTGGGGGCTGTAGGACGTGTGAAGAGAGGGTTGGGGGCTGTAGGACGTGTGAAGAGAGGGTTGGGGGCTGTAGGACGTGTGGAGGAATGGCTGGGGGCTGTTTGTGGGATGGGGAAAGTTGACGGCTGTGAGACTTGTGGAGGGTTTGGAGCTGTTGGGAGGGGTGGAGGGAGGGCTGGGAGTTGTTCATAGAATCACTACAAGGCAGGAGGCCATTTGGCCCATCAAGTCTGCACCAACCCTTTGAAAGGGTACCCCACCCTATCCCATTAACCCCACCTAACCTAACCTTGGGGCAATTTAGCATGGCAATATACCAAACCTGCACATCTTTGGACTGTGGGAGGAACCCGGAGAAAACCCATACAGACACGGAGAGAACGAGCAAACTCCACACAGACACCCAAGGCAGGAATTGAACCTGGTTCCCTGGAGCTGTGAGGCAGCAGTGCTGACCACTGTGCCACCGTGCCGTGTTGGAGGGGTGGAGGGAGGGTTGGGGGCTGTTGGAAGGCTAGAGGGAGGGTTGGGGCTGTTGGACAGGTAGAGGGTGGGTTGGAGCTGGTGGAGGGTGGGTTGGGGGCTGCTGGAAAGCTGGAGAGAGGGTTGGGAGTTATTGGAGGGGGAGAGGGAGGGTTGGAGACGGTGAATGGAGGGCTGGAGGCTGCTGGAAAGCTGGAGGGAGGGTTGGGAGGTATTGGAAGGGTAGAGGGAGGGTTGGAGCTGGAGGAGGGAGGGTTGGAGCTGGTGGAGGGGTGGAGGGAGGGTTGGAGCTGGTGGAGGGAGGGTTGGAGGCTGTTGGAAAGCTGGAGGGAGAGTTGGGGGTTGTAGGACGTGTGGAGGGAGAGTTGGGGGCTGTAGGACGTGTCGAGGGAGAGTTGGGGGCTGTAGGACATGTGGAGGGAGAGTTGGGGGCTGTAGGACGTGTGGAGGGAGGGCTGGGGGCTGTAGGACGTGTGGAGGGAGGGTTGGGGGCTGTAGGACGTGTGGAGGGAGGGTTGGGGGCTGTAGGACGTGTGGAGGGAGGGTTGGGGGCTGTAGGACGTGTGAAGGGAGAGTTGGGGGCTGGAGGACGTGTGGAGGGAGAGTTGGGGGCTGGAGGACGTGTGAAGGGAGAGTTGGGGGCTGGAGGACGTGTGGAGGGAGAGTTGGGGGCTGTAGGACGTGTGGAGGGAGAGTTGGGGGCTGTAGGACGTGTGGAGTGAGGGCTGGTGGCTGTTTGTGGGATGGGGAAAGTTGACGGTTGTGAGACTTGTGGAGGATTTGGAGCTGTTGGGAGGGGTGGAGGGAGGGCTGGGAGTTGTTCATAGAATCACTACAAGGCAGGAGGCCATTTGGCCCATCAAGTCTGCACCAACCCTCTGAAAGGGTACCCCACCCTATCCCATTAAGCCCACCTAACCTAACCTTGGGGCAATTTAGCATGGCAATATACCAAACCTGCACATCTTTGGACTGTGGGAGGAAACCGGAGAAAATCCATACAGACACGGAGAGAACGAGCAAACTCCACACAGACACCCGAGGCAGGAATTGAACCTGGTTCCCTGGAGCTGTGAGGCAGCAGTGCTGACCACTGTGCCACCGTGCCGTGTTGGAGGGGTGGAGGGAGGGTTGGGGGCTGTTGGAAGGCTAGAGGGAGGGTTGGGGCTGTTGGAAGGCTAGAGGGAGGGTTGGGGCTGTTGGACAGGTAGAGGGTGGGTTGGAGCTGGTGGAGGGAGGGCTGGAGGCTGCTGGAAAGCTGGAGGGAGGGTTGGGAGGTATTGGAAGGGTAGAGGGAGCGTTGGAGCAGAGGGAGGGTTGGAGCTGGTGGAAAGCTGGAGGGAGGGTTGGGAGCTATTGGAAGGGTAGAGGGAGCGTTGGAGCAGATGGAGGGTTGGAGCGGATGGAGGGGTGGAGGGAGGATTGGAGGGAGGATTGGAGGGAGGGTTGGAGGGAGGGTTGGAGGGAGGGTTGGAGGGAGGGTCGGGAGCTGTTGGAAAGCGGGAGGGAGGGTTGGAGGTTGTTGGACAGCTGGAGGGAGAGTTGGGGGCTGTAGGACGTGTGGAAGGAGAGTTGGGGGCTGTAGGACGTGTGGAGGGAGAGTTGGGGGCTGTAGGACATGTGGAGGGAGAGTTGGGGGCTGTAGGACGTGTGGAGGGAGAGTTGGGGGCTGTAGGACGTGTGGAGGGAGAGTTGGGGGCTGTAGGACGTGTGGAGGGAGAGTTGGGGGCTGTAGGACATGTGGAGGGAGGGCTGGGGGCTGTAGGACGTGTGGAGGGAGAGTTGGGGGCTGTAGGACGTGTGGAGGGAGGGCTGGGGGCTGTAGGACGTGTGGAGGGAGAGTTGGGGGCTAGAGGACGTGTGGCGGGAGTGTTGGGGGCTGTAGGACGTGTGGAGGGAGAGTTGGGGGCTGTAGGACATGTGGAGGGAGAGTTGGGGGCTGGAGGATGTGTGAAGGGAGAGTTGGGGGCTGTAGGACGTGTGGAGGGAGAGTTGGGGGCTGGAGAACGTGTGGAGGGAGAGTTGGGGGCTGTAGGACATGTGGAGGGAGAGTTGGGGGCTGTAGGACGTGTGGAG
This sequence comes from Scyliorhinus canicula, assembly GCF_902713615.1. NCBI lineage: Eukaryota > Metazoa > Chordata > Chondrichthyes > Carcharhiniformes > Scyliorhinidae > Scyliorhinus > Scyliorhinus canicula. The sequence goes on along the minus strand of NC_052151.1, from coordinate 15,382,815 downwards.
GGAGAGTTGGGGGCTGTAGGACGCGTGAAGGGAGAGTTGGGGGCTGTAGGACGCGTGAAGGGAGAGTTGGGGGCTGTAGGACGTGTGGAGGGAGAGTTGGGGGCTGTGGGACGTGTGGAGGGTGAGTTGGGGGCTAGAGGACGTGTGGCGGGAGTGTTGGGGGCTGTAGGACATGTGGAGGGAGAGTTGGGGGCTGTAGGACGTGTGGAGGGAGAGTTGGGGGCTGTAGGACGTGTGGAGGGAGAGTTGGGATCTGTAGGACGCGTAAAGGGAGAGTTGGGGGCTGTAGGACGCGTAAAGGGAGAGTTGGGGGCTGGAGGACGTGTGGAGGGAGAGTTGGGGGCTGTGGGACGTGTGGAGGGAGAGTTGGGGGTTGTAGGACGTGTGAAGGGAGGGTTGGGGGCTGTAGGACGCGTGAAGGGAGAGTTGGGGGCTGTAGGACGCGTAAAGGGAGAGTTGGGGGCTGTGGGACGTGTGGAGGGAGAGTTGGGGGCTGGAGGACGTGTGGAGGGAGGGCTGGGGGCTGTAGGACGTGTGGAGGGAGGGCTGGGGGCTGTAGGACATGTCGAGGGAGAGTTGGGGGCTGGAGGACGTGTGGAGGGAGAGTTGGGGGCTGTGGGACGTGTGGAGGGAGAGTTGGGGGCTGTAGGACGTGTGAAGGGAGAGTTGGGGGCTGGAGGACGTGTGGAGGGAGAGTTGGGGGCTGGAGGACGTGTGGAGGGAGAGTTGGGGGCTGTAGGACGTGTGGAGGGAGAGTTGGGGGCTGTAGGACGTGTGGAGGGAGAGTTGGGGCTGTAGGACGTGTGGAGGGAGAGTTGGGGGCTGTAGGACGTGTGGAGGGAGGGCTGGGGGCTGTAGGACGTGTGGAGGGAGAGTTGGGGGCTGTAGGACGTGTGGAGGGAGGGCTGGTGGCTGTTTGTGGGATGGGGAAAGTTGACGGTTGTGAGACTTGTGGAGGATTTGGAGCTGTTGGGAGGGGTGGAGGGAGGGCTGGGAGTTGTTCATAGAATCACTACAAGGCAGGAGGCCATTTGGCCCATCAAGTCTGCACCAACCCTCTGAAAGGGTACCCCACCCTATCCCATTAAGCCCACCTAACCTAACCTTGGGGCAATTTAGCATGGCAATATACCAAACCTGCACATCTTTGGACTGTGGGAGGAAACCGGAGAAAATCCATACAGACACGGAGAGAACGAGCAAACTCCACACAGACACCCGAGGCAGGAATTGAACCTGGTTCCCTGGAGCTGTGAGGCAGCAGTGCTGACCACTGTGCCACCGTGCCGTGTTGGAGGGGTGGAGGGAGGGTTGGGGGCTGTTGGAAGGCTAGAGGGAGGGTTGGGGCTGTTGGACAGGTAGAGGGTGGGTTGGAGCTGGTGGAGGGAGGGCTGGAGGCTGCTGGAAAGCTGGAGGGAGGGTTGGGAGGTATTGGAAGGGTAGAGGGAGCGTTGGAGCAGAGGGAGGGTTGGAGCTGGTGGAAAGCTGGAGGGAGGGTTGGGAGCTATTGGAAGGGTAGAGGGAGCGTTGGAGCAGATGGAGGGTTGGAGCGGATGGAGGGGTGGAGGGAGGATTGGAGGGAGGATTGGAGGGAGGGTTGGAGGGAGGATTGGAGGGAGGGTTGGAGGGAGGGTTGGAGGGAGGGTTGGAGGGAGGGTTGGAGGGAGGGTCGGGAGCTGTTGGAAAGCGGGAGGGAGGGTTGGAGGTTGTTGGACAGCTGGAGGGAGAGTTGGGGGCTGTAGGACGTGTGGAAGGAGAGTTGGGGGCTGTAGGACGTGTGGAGGGAGAGTTGGGGGCTGTAGGACGTGTGGAGGGAGAGTTGGGATCTGTAGGACGCGTAAAGGGAGAGTTGGGGGCTGTAGGACGCGTAAAGGGAGAGTTGGGGGCTGGAGGACGTGTGGAGGGAGAGTTGGGGGCTGTGGGACGTGTGGAGGGAGAGTTGGGGGTTGTAGGACGTGTGAAGGGAGGGTTGGGGGCTGTAGGACGCGTGAAGGGAGAGTTGGGGGCTGTAGGACGCGTAAAGGGAGAGTTGGGGGCTGTGGGACGTGTGGAGGGAGAGTTGGGGGCTGGAGGACGTGTGGAGGGAGGGCTGGGGGCTGTAGGACGTGTGGAGGGAGGGCTGGGGGCTGTAGGACATGTCGAGGGAGAGTTGGGGGCTGGAGGACGTGTGGAGGGAGAGTTGGGGGCTGTGGGACGTGTGGAGGGAGAGTTGGGGGTTGTAGGACGTGTGAAGGGAGAGTTGGGGGCTGGAGGACGTGTGGAGGGAGAGTTGGGGGCTGGAGGACGTGTGGAGGGAGAGTTGGGGGCTGTAGGACGTGTGGAGGGAGAGTTGGGGGCTGTAGGACGTGTGGAGGGAGAGTTGGGGGCTGTAGGACGTGTGGAGGGAGAGTTGGGGGCTGTAGGACATGTGGAGGGAGGGCTGGGGGCTGTAGGACGTGTGGAGGGAGAGTTGGGGGCTGTAGGACGTGTGGAGGGAGGGCTGGTGGCTGTTTGTGGGATGGGGAAAGTTGACGGTTGTGAGACTTGTGGAGGATTTGGAGCTGTTGGGAGGGGTGGAGGGAGGGCTGGGAGTTGTTCATAGAATCACTACAAGGCAGGAGGCCATTTGGCCCATCAAGTCTGCACCAACCCTCTGAAAGGGTACCCCACCCTATCCCATTAAGCCCACCTAACCTAACCTTGGGGCAATTTAGCATGGCAATATACCAAACCTGCACATCTTTGGACTGTGGGAGGAAACCGGAGAAAATCCATACAGACACGGAGAGAACGAGCAAACTCCACACAGACACCCGAGGCAGGAATTGAACCTGGTTCCCTGGAGCTGTGAGGCAGCAGTGCTGACCACTGTGCCACCGTGCCGTGTTGGAGGGGTGGAGGGAGGGTTGGGGGCTGTTGGAAGGCTAGAGGGAGGGTTGGGGCTGTTGGACAGGTAGAGGGTGGGTTGGAGCTGGTGGAGGGAGGGCTGGAGGCTGCTGGAAAGCTGGAGGGAGGGTTGGGAGGTATTGGAAGGGTAGAGGGAGCGTTGGAGCAGAGGGAGGGTTGGAGCTGGTGGAAAGCTGGAGGGAGGGTTGGGAGCTATTGGAAGGGTAGAGGGAGCGTTGGAGCAGATGGAGGGTTGGAGCGGATGGAGGGGTGGAGGGAGGATTGGAGGGAGGATTGGAGGGAGGGTTGGAGGGAGGATTGGAGGGAGGGTTGGAGGGAGGGTTGGAGGGAGGGTTGGAGGGAGGGTTGGAGGGAGGGTCGGGAGCTGTTGGAAAGCGGGAGGGAGGGTTGGAGGTTGTTGGACAGCTGGAGGGAGAGTTGGGGGCTGTAGGACGTGTGGAAGGAGAGTTGGGGGCTGTAGGACGTGTGGAGGGAGAGTTGGGGGCTGTAGGACATGTGGAGGGAGAGTTGGGGGCTGTAGGACGTGTGGAGGGAGAGTTGGGGGCTGTAGGACGTGTGGAGGGAGAGTTGGGGGCTGTAGGACGTGTGGAGGGAGAGTTGGGGGCTGTAGGACATGTGGAGGGAGGGCTGGGGGCTGTAGGACGTGTGGAGGGAGAGTTGGGGGCTGTAGGACGTGTGGAGGGAGGGCTGGGGGCTGTAGGACGTGTGGAGGGAGAGTTGGGGGCTAGAGGACGTGTGGCGGGAGTGTTGGGGGCTGTAGGACGTGTGGAGGGAGAGTTGGGGGCTGTAGGACATGTGGAGGGAGAGTTGGGGGCTGGAGGATGTGTGAAGGGAGAGTTGGGGGCTGTAGGACGTGTGGAGGGAGAGTTGGGGGCTGGAGAACGTGTGGAGGGAGAGTTGGGGGCTGTAGGACATGTGGAGGGAGAGTTGGGGGCTGTAGGACGTGTGGAGGGAGAGTTGGGGGCTGTAGGACGCGTGAAGGGAGAGTTGGGGGCTGTAGGACGTGTGGAGGGAGAGTTGGGGGCTGTGGGACGTGTGGAGGGTGAGTTGGGGGCTAGAGGACGTGTGGCGGGAGTGTTGGGGGCTGTAGGACATGTGGAGGGAGAGTTGGGGGCTGTAGGACGTGTGGAGGGAGAGTTGGGGGCTGTAGGACGTGTGGAGGGAGAGTTGGGATCTGTAGGACGCGTAAAGGGAGAGTTGGGGGCTGTAGGACGCGTAAAGGGAGAGTTGGGGGCTGGAGGACGTGTGGAGGGAGAGTTGGGGGCTGTGGGACGTGTGGAGGGAGAGTTGGGGGTTGTAGGACGTGTGAAGGGAGGGTTGGGGGCTGTAGGACGCGTGAAGGGAGAGTTGGGGGCTGTAGGACGCGTAAAGGGAGAGTTGGGGGCTGTGGGACGTGTGGAGGGAGAGTTGGGGGCTGGAGGACGTGTGGAGGGAGGGCTGGGGGCTGTAGGACGTGTCGAGGGAGAGTTGGGGGCTGTAGGACGTGTGGAGGGAGAGTTGGGGGCTGTAGGACGTGTGGAGGGAGGGCTGGGGGCTGTAGGACATGTCGAGGGAGAGTTGGGGGCTGGAGGACGTGTGGAGGGAGAGTTGGGGGCTGTGGGACGTGTGGAGGGAGAGTTGGGGGTTGTAGGACGTGTGAAGGGAGAGTTGGGGGCTGGAGGACGTGTGGAGGGAGAGTTGGGGGCTGTAGGACGTGTGGAGGGAGAGTTGGGGGCTGTAGGACGTGTGGAGGGAGAGTTGGGGGCTGTAGGACGTGTGGAGGGAGGGCTGGGGGCTGTTTGTGGGATGGGGAAAGTTGACGGCTGTGAGACTTGTGGAGGGTTTGGAGCTGTTAGGAGGGGTGGAGGGAGGGCTGGGAGTTGTTCATAGAATCACTACAAGGCAGGAGGCCATTTGGCCCATCAAGTCTGCACCAACCCTCTGAAAGGGTACCCCACCCTATCCCATTAACCCCACCTAACCTAACCTTGGGGCAATTTAGCATGGCAATATACCAAACCTGCACATCTTTGGACTGTGGGAGGAAACTGGAGAAAATCCATACAGACACGGAGAAAATGAGCAAACTCCACACAGACACCCGAGGCAGGAATTGAACCTGGTTCCCTGGAGCTGTGAGGCAGCAGTGCTGACCACTGTGCCACCGTGCCGTGTTGGAGGGGTGGAGGGAGGGTTGGGGGCTGTTGGAAGGCTAGAGGGAGGGTTGGGGCTGTTGGTCAGGTAGAGGGTGGGTTGGAGCTGGTGGAGGGAGTGTTGGGGGCTGTTGGATAGCTGAAGGGAGGGTTCCGAGCTATTGGAAGGGTAGAGGGAGCGTTGGAGTAGAGGGAGGGTTGGAGCTGGTGGAGGGGTGGAGGGAGGGTTGGAGGCTGTTGGAAAGCTGGAGGGAGGGTTGGGAGCTATTGGAAGGGTAGAGGGAGCGTTGGAGCAGAGGGAGGGTTGGAGCTGGTGGAGGGAGGGTTGGGTCTGGTGGAGGGGAGGAGGGAGATTGGGGCTCTTGGAGGAGTGGAGTGAGATTGGAGGCTGTTGGAGGGGCAGAGTGTTTGGGGGCTGTTGGAGGCGTGGAGGAAGAGTTAGGGGGTGCAATGTAGTTCTTGAGTTAATGCCATATTGAATCTCGTATCATTCTCTGAAAAATTCAGATCAGCAATTCAACCTGCTGTACATTTTTCATAAGCTGCTGATGGCTGTGAGAATCCTGGGGATAGTGTCATAAGAACAGATGACATTTATGGTATAATGCGCATTGGCACCAACGAAGTAAAAATGGTGCAGTTGTATTAGCAACAGAGTTGATGTAAATGTAGTAATTTCCTTGTAGCCACTTTCCAAGACATGATTAATTATCCCTAGAGAGTCAGCACTGTGCCTCCAATGTCACCATTGTTACAGTCCTTCTGCAAACTGCATGCAGATGTAATGCAAGAAAGGCAAAGCCTGCATTTATACAACACCTTGCACAATGTTTCAAATGGCTTTGCAGCCAATTAAATACCTTTTGAGTTGTAGTCACTGGTATTTGGCAATGTTATCAAATGACAGAGCAGGTTCAAGGTGCCAAATGGTTTACTCCAACACCTAATATTCCTCGTCATTCTGGATGGAGGAGATGAGATGGGTTAGATGGGCTTTGTCATACATAATTATCTTGCCAAAAGAGGGTGAAATCATATTTGGGGTTCTATGTATTTTGTTGTTACTGGACACTTACTATGAACAGGCTTTGTGGGGTGAAATTGTCAAGACAGGAATGTGGAATGGGTTCATAGTGAGGTAGCCTCAGAATCAGTTACTGCGCCATCATTAGCCCATTGTCTCTGTCTCTCCAAATAGCAGTGTCTCTCCAAATGAACATGAAGGACTTAGTGCCATTCCCCTTGTACCTGGCATCCATTCAAGTAATCATCTAATGCCTTCTGGAATGCCTCGATTGAACCTGCCTCCACCACACTGCCTGACGGTGCTTTCCAGACTTGCATTACATTTGCTTCTTTTGTAAATCACTTAAAATCTGTGCCCTCCTGTTCTTGATCCTTTTACGCGTGGGAACAGCTTCTCCCTATCTACTCCGTCCAGCCCCCTCATGATTTTGAACATCTCTATCAAATCTCCTCTCAGTCTTCTTCTCTCCAGGAGAATAGTCCCAACCTCTCCAATCTACCCTCATAACGGAAGTTTCTTCTCTAACTATTTTTGCAAAACTCTGCTGCACTCTCTCCAATACGTTCACATCCTTCGGATAGCCAAAACTGTACACAATATTCCAGCTGAGGTCTAATTAGTGCCTTGTATAAGTTCAGCATAACCCCCTCGTTCTTGTAATCTATGTCCCTAGTAATAAAGCCCAGAATACTTTGTCTTTATTAGCTGCTCTCTCCACCTGTCCGGCCACCTTCAATGATCCATGCACATATGCACCACATCCCTCTGCTCTTGCATCCTCTTAAGAATTTTACTCATTATTTTATATTGCTTCCCTACATTCCTCCTACAAAAAGGCATCACCTCACACTTCTCCACACTGAAATTCATTTGTCACCGATCTGCCCACTCCACCAGCCTGTTTTATCCTGCACACAGTTCTCAAAAGTCTTTTCCATTCCCTCCACTTTTGTCCTTTTGTCTACTTACCTATTAACCCATTCTATCTTGGTGTTTTTGAGATGATGAAGTTTTGAAACATTGTGATAATATTGTGTTGCATTTTAGATATTAAAAATATACTGTAATGAGAAGCAGCAATCAGCAGAGTCTTCACACTTGCTGATCAAGAAAACACAGATATAATTGTGAACCATTCAGTCTTTGACCTCTGGTCTCTTAAAAATTGCATTGCACAGAGACAACGGAGGGCTCCAATGCTTCTCACTGACTATGTTGTTCAAACATTCCACTTTGTTGCTCAGGAGTCATTTGATCTTTCTACCCTGTAACATAACTAATAAAATATAATCCAATTGCACCAATAATATAATGTATACCCAGGCAGGGGAATGTATTCTACAGAATGGAAAATATCTTGTGCAGTTTATCAGGATTGCAATTATTAGAACCATCGAATTCCTACAGAGCCAGAAGGGGGCCGTTCAACCCATCGAGTCTATATCAACCCTTCCTAGGCCTATTCCCCCATTCTATCCCCGTAACCACACCATTCTTGGACACTAAGGGGCAATTTAGCATGACCAACCCACCTAACTTGCACATCATTGGACTGTGGGAGGAAACCGGAGCACCTGGAGGAAAACCACACAGACACAGGGAGAAAGTGCAAACTCCTCACAAGCAGTCATCCAAGGTTGGAATTGAACCTGGGTCCCTGGCGCTGTGACGCAATAGTGTTAACCACTGTGCCGCCCCAATTGAATTATTCCCCCAAATGTGAATTTACTGTCACTATGTTGAAATGGGACAATGTGCAGAACATGTTAATGAGGACTGAGGCAATCACCAAAATCAGTGTAATTGTCTGCAAAGTGTTACAAGTAACCAATGGGTTTTTTCCTGTCAAATTAATAAAATTGCACAATACTGATAAAGTAAAATCTCTGTTTTTTTTTAATAGTCATGGTGGGATCATTTATAGGACACACACAAAGTAACACCACATTATATCATTGCTGATCTTAATATTCATGACCCATGCTGCAAACAGTATACACAATATTTGTAACCAGATGTCAACAAAGGGCATCAGCAACTTGGTGTGGGGCGAATAAGGGGCCAAGAAGATAAGTACAAGGTCTCATGGCCCTCTCCCTGGCCCTCATTGATGAAATTATGTTACTGGCGACATGGTGGCACAGTTATTAGCACAGCTGTCTCACAATGCCAGTTTCACTTGCGACCTTGGGTCACTGTCTGTGCGGAGTCTGCACTTTCTCCCCGTGTCTGCGTGGGTTTCCTCCAGATGCTCCAGTTTCCTTCCACAGTCCAAAGATGTGCAGGTTAGGTTAATTTGGCATGAATTCATGCTAAATTGCCCCTTAATGTCCAAGGATGTCCAGCTTATAGGGATAGGGCAGGGTAGACGGAGGAGTGGAGATGGGTAGAGCACTCTTTCCAAGGGTCTGTGTAGACTCGATGGGTCAAATGGCCTCCTCCTGTACTGTAGGGATTCTATGGTGCAACAGCATTTGACAAATGAGAAAATCCCTGTATAGTGATCAGACACATGGCAACAGGGAAACTCCCTGTACAATCGCTGATAGGATCAGTGTTGGGCCCACAATTGTTCACAATTTACATACATGATTTGGAGTTGGGGACCAAGGGCAATATGTCCAAGTTTGCAGACCACACTAAGATGAATGGTAAAGTGAAAAGTGCAGAGGATACTGGAAGTCTGCAGAGGGATTTGGATAGGTTCAGTGAATGGGCTAGGGTCTGGCAGATGGAATACAATGTTGACAAATGTGAGGTTATCCATTTTGGTAGGAATAACAGCAAACGGGATTATTATTTACATAATAAAATATTAAAACATGCTGCTGTGCAGAGAGACCTAGATGTGCTAGTGCATGAGTCACAAAAAGTTGGTTTACAGGTGATTAAGAAGGCAAATGGAATTTTGTCCTTCATTGCTAGAGGGATGGAGTTTAAGACTAGGGAGGTTATGCTGCAATTGTATAAGGTGTTAGTGAGGCCACACCTGGAGTATTGTGTTCAGTTTTGGTCTCCTTAATTGAGAAAGGACGTACTGGCACTGGAGGGTGTGCAGAGGAGATTCACTCGGTTAATCCCAGAGCTGAAGGGGTTGGATTACGAGGAGAGGTTGAGTAGACTGGGACTGTACTGGAATTTAGAAGGATGAGGGGGGATCTTATAGAAACATATAAAATTATGAAGGGAATAGATAGGATAGATGCGGGCAGGTTGTTTCCACTGGTGGCTGAAAGCAGAACTAGGGGGCATAGCCTCAAAAAAAGGGGAAGTAGATTTAGGACTGAGCTCAGGAGGAACTTCACCCAAAGGGTTGTGAATCTATGGAATTCCTTGCCCAGTGAAGCAGTTGAGGCTCCTTCATTAAATGTTTTTAAGATAAAGATAGATACTTTTTTGAAGAATAAAGGGATTAAGGGTTATGGTGTTCGGGCCGGAAAGTGGAGCTGAGTCCACAAAAGATCAGCCATGATCTCATTGAATGGCGGAGCAGGCTCGAGGGGCCAGATGGCCTACTCCTGCTCCTAGTTCTTATGATACCTAGTTCACAGCAATTACCACTAAATATCAATGCTTGACATCCACTCTATACCCAAGGAATATCCCCGTACCGTCACCACTCTACACACGGGGAATATCCCCGTACCGTCAGAGGGCAGCAGGGCAGAGCTACTGATTGGCTGTTCCGGGGAGATTTGCATACGTGCAGTGCGGTCAGCCTAATTTGAAGGTGGTTTGTGGAGGGGCTGTTGTCAAGTGACAGTGTCCCCCACCCTTCCACCTCCTCTAGGGAATATCAAGTAAGAAGCTTGCGCAGGTCAAAGAGACACAGCGAGGCACATCCAGAGCGGGAATTGCAACTTGGTAATTTGGTGCAGTGAGGTAATTCGGTGCAGAGTGAGAGAAGGTGCTTTTTCGGAGGTGCTTTTTAACCCTGGTAAGTGACTGGTAAGTAGTTTTTCTTTCATTGTCTAATTTATTTATTTCTATTTTGAAATCGTAGTTGTATAAGTTTACCTAAGGTTTAAGACATGGCAGGAGATCCCAGACCCGTGTCATGCTCCTCGTGTGCGATGTGGGAGCTCAGGGACACGTCCACTGTCCCTGGCTCTTTCACGTGCAAGAAGTGTGTTCAGTTGCAGCTCCTGTTAGACCGCTTGATGGCTCTGGAGCTGCGGATGGACTCACTTTGGAGCATCCGCGATGCCAAGGAGGTCGTGGATAGCACGTTTAGTGAGTTGGTCACACCGTAGGTGAAAGTTAATGAGGGAGATAGCAAATGGGTGACCAAAAGAAAGAGCAAGAGTAGGAAGGCAGTGCAGGTGTCCCCTGCGGTAATCTCCCTGCAAAACAGATATACCGCTTTGGATACTGTTGAGGGAGATGGCTCACCAGGGGAAGGCAGCAGCAGCCAGGTTCATGGCACCGTGGCTGGCTCTGCTGCACAGCAGGGCAGGAAGAAAAATGGCAGGGCTATAGTGATAGGGGACTCGATCGTAAGGGGAAAAGACAGGCGGTTCTGTGGACGCAATCGAGACTCCAGGATGGTATGTTGCCTCCCTGGTGCAAGGGTCAAGGATGTCTCGGAGCGGCTGCAGGACATTCTGGGTGGGGGGGGGGGGGGGGGGGGGGGGGGGTGAACAGCCAGCTGTCGTGGTGCACATAGGCACCAACGATATAGGTAAAAAACGAGATGAGGCCCGACAAGCTGAATTCAGGGAGTTAGGAGTTAAACTAAAAAGTAGGACCTCAAAGGTAGTAATCTGAGGATTGCTACCAGTGCCACGAGCTAGTCAGAGTAGGAATGTCAGGATAGATAGGATGAATGTGTGGCTCGAGAGATGGTGCAAGAGGGAGGGATTCAAATTCCTGGGGCATTGGGACCGGTTCTGGGGGAGGTGGGACCAATACAAACCGGACGGTCTGCACCTGGGCAGGACTGGAACCGATGTCCTGGGGGGGTGTTTGCTAGAGCTGTTGGGGAGGGTTTAAACTAATGTGGCAGGGGGATGGGAACCGATGCAGGAAGTTGGAAGGTAGTAAAACAGGGACAGAAACAAAAGGAAGTAAAGGTAAAAGTGCAAGGCAGAGAAGACATAGTCAAAAATCTAAAAGGGCGACAGTACAAGGTACAGTGACTGAGGGGAGCTCAGTGAATAGGCCCAGTAATACTAAAAGGAGTAAAACTGGAGATGTTAAGATTCAAAACAGAGGTAAAAAAAACCAACATAAGTGTACTTTACCTGAATGCTCGTAGTATTCGGAATAAAGTTAATGAGTTGGTGGCACAAATCATCGTAAATGACTATGATTTAGTGGCTATTACTGAAACATGGTTAAAGGATGGTCACGACTGGGAGTTAAATATCCGAGGGTATCAAACTATTCGGAAGGACAGAGTGGATGGTAAGGGAGGTGGTGTAGCTCTGTTATTTAAGGATGACATCCGGGCAATAGTAAGGGATGATACCTGTGCTATGGAGGATAAGGTTGAATCCATTTGGGTGGAAATCAGAAATAGTAAGGCGAAAAAGTCACTGATAGGAGTAGTCTATCGGCCACCAAATAGTAATATTATGGTGGGGCAGGCAATAAACAAAGAGATAACTGATGCACGTAGAAATGGTACAGCAGTTATCATGGGGGATTTTAATCTACATGTCGATTGGTTTAACCAGGTCGGTCAAGGCAACCTTGAGGAGGAGTTTTTGAATGTATCCGCGATAGTTTCCTAGAACAGTATGTAATGGAACCTACGAGGGAACAAGCGGTCCTAGATCTTGTCCTGTGTAATGAAACAGGATTGATTCATGATCTCATAGTTAGGGATCCTCTCGGAAGGAGCGATCACAATATGGTGGAATTTAAAATACAGATGGAGGGTGAGAAGGTAAAATCAAATACTAGTGTTTTGTGTTTAAACAAAGGAGATTACAATGGGGTGAGAGAAAAACTAGCTAAGGTAGACTGGGAGCAAAGACTTTATGGTGGAACAGTTGAGGAACAGTGGAGAACCTTCCAAGCGATTTTTCAGTGCTCACAAAAAGGAAGGACGGTAGAAAGAGGGAAAATCGATCGTGGATATCTTAAGGAAATAAGGGAGAGTATCAAACTGAAGGAAAGAGCATACAAAGTGGCAAAGATTGGTGGGAGACTAGAGGACTGGGAAATATTTAAGGGGCAACAGAAAGCTACTAAAAAAGCTATAAAGAAGAGTAAGACAGAGTATGAGAGTAAACTTGCTCAGAATATAAAAACAGACAGCAAAAGTTTTTACAAATATATAAAGCAAAAAAGAGTGGCTAAGGTAACTATTGGTCCTTTAGAGGATGAGAAGGGAGTTTTAATAATGGGAGATGAGGAAATGGCTGAGGAACTGAACAGATTTTTTGGTCAGTCTTCACAGTGGAAGACACAAATAACATGCCAGTGACTGATAGAAATGAGGTTATGGCAGGTGATGACCTTGAGAGGATTGTTATCACTAAGGAGGTAGTGATGGGCAAGCTAATGGGACTAAAGGTAGACAAGTCTCCTGGCCCTGATGGAATGCATCCCAGAGTGCTAAAAGAGATGGCTAGGGAAATTGCAGATGCACTAGTGATGATTTACCAAAATTCACTAGACTCTGGGGTGGTCCCGGTGGATTGGAAATTAGCAAACGTGACACCACTGTTTAAAAAAGGAGGTAGGCAGAGAGCAGGAAATTATAGGCCAGTGAGCTTAACGTCGGTAGTAGGGAAGATGCTGGAATCTATCATCAAGGAAGAAATAGCGAGGCATCTGGATAGAAATTGTCTCATTGGGCAGACGCAGCATGGGTTCATAAAGGGCAGATCGTGCCTAACTAATTTAGTGGAATTTTTTGAGGACATTACCAGTGCAGTAGATAACGGGGAGCATGCTTCTCTGGTATATCTGGATTTCCAGAAAGCTTTTGACAAGGTGCCACACAAAAGGCTGCTGCATAAGATAAAGATGCATGGCATTAAGGGTAAAGTAGTAGCATGGATAGAGGATTGGTTAATTAATAGAAAGCAAAGAGTGGGGATTAATGGGTGCTTCTCTGCTTGGCGATCAGTAGCTAGTGGTGTCCCTCAGGGATCCGTATTGGGCCCACAATTGTTCACAATCTACATAGATGATTTAGAGTTGGGGACCAAGGGCAATGTGTCCAAGTTTGCAGATGACACTAAGATGAGTGGTAAAGCGAAAAGTGCAGAGGATACTGGAAGTCTGCAGAGGGATGTGGATAGGTTAAGTGAATGGGCTAGGGTCTGGCAAATGGAATACAATGTTGGCAAATGTGAGGTTATCCATTTTAGTAGGAATAACAGCAAATGGGATTATTATTTAAACAATAAAATATTAAAGCATGCTGCTGTGCAGAGAGACCTGGGTGTGCTAGTGCATGAGTCAGAGAAAGTTGGTTTACAAGTGCAACAGGTGATTAAGAAGGCAAATGGAATTTTGTCCTTCATTGCTAGAGGGATGGAGTTTAAGACTAGGGAGGTTATGCTGCAATTGTATAAGGTGTTAGTGAGGCCACACCTGGAGTATTGTGTTCAGTTTTGGTCTCCTTACTTGAGAAAGGACGTACTGGCGCTGGAGGGTGTGCAGAGGAGATTCACTCGGTTAATCCCAGAACTGAAGGGGTTGGATTACGAGGAGAGGTTGAGTAGACTGGGACTGTACTCGTTTGAATTTAGAAGGGTGAGGGGGGAATTTTATAGAAACATTTAAAATTATGAAGGGAATAGATAGGGTAGATGCGGGCAGGTTGTTTCCACTGGCGGCTGAAAGCAGAACTAGGGGGCATAGCCTCAAAATAAGGGGGAAGTAGATTTAGGACTGAGTTTAGGAGGAACTTCTTCACCCAAAGGGTTGTGAATCTATGGAATTCCTTGCCCAGTGAAGCAGTTGAGGCTCCTTCATTAAATGTTTTTAAGGTAAAGATAGATAGTTTTTTAAAGAAAAAAGGGATTAAGGGTTATGGTGTTCGGGCCGGAAAATGGAGCTGAGTCCACAAAAGATCAGCCATGATCTAATTGAATGGCGGAGCAGGTTCGAGTGGCCAGATGGCCTACTCCTGCTCCTAGTTCTTATGTTCTTATGTCACCACTCTACACACAGGGGATATCCCCGTACCGTCACCACTCTACACACTGGGAATATCCCCGTACCGTCACCACTCTACACACAGGGGGTATCCCCGTACCGGCACCACTCTACACTCAGGGAATATCCCCGTACCGTCACCACTCTACACACAGGGGATATCCCCGTACCATCACCACTCTACACACGGGGAGTATCCCCATACCGTCACCACTCTACACAGAGGGAATATCCCCGTACCATCACCACTCTACACACAGGGGATATCCCCGTACCGTCACCACTCTACACACTGGGAATATCCCCGTACCGTCACCACTCTACACACAGGGGATATCCCCGTACCATCACCACTCTACACACGGGGAATATCCCCATACCGTCACCACTCTACACACAGGAAATATCCCCATACCGTCACCACTCTACACACAGGGGGTATCCCTGTACCGTCACCACTCTACACACTGGGAATATCCCCATACCGTCACCACTCTACACTCAGGGAATATCTCCGTACCGTCACCACTCTACACACAGGGGATATCCCCGTACCGTCACCACTCTACACACAGGGGATATCCCCGTACCATCACCACTCTACACTCAGGGGGTATCCCGTACCATCACCACTCTACACACAGGGAATATCCCCGTACCATCATCACTCGACACACAGGAAACATTAGTCAACTGCACACATGCATTCTATGGGAATCTACGGAACATCCCTGTATCATCAGCCAACTGAACACAGAGATCATTTGTGGATAATCATCAATAGACATGATCCAGTAAATAGATTTGACGCATATGGGAGATTCTCTCTCTCTCAGGCACTGTGGAATCTGCAAAATCATTAAAGCCACCGCTCCTCCTCTCTTTCCTTCCCAATCTTTCCTGAACACCCATTTCCAAGAATATTTAGTATCCAGCCCTGCCCTTTTTAGAGCCAGGTCTATGTTATCACCATAACATTATATTCCCATGTGACTATTTGCACCTATAGCACACCAATCTCTCTGTACCATGCTTTGTGCATTTACACACATGCACTATAAAGCTGTTAAGCTGAGAAACGATCGGAGAAGCCACTGCAGGTGATTCTCTGGCTACTACTGGACAGAGAGAATGGAACAGGCAATTACAATCTCATCTAGCTTGGCAGCGGGAGAGAGATTTGAGGAGGAGGATGGTGCTGCAGATGGGGTGAGGAGGATGAGGAGGGTCAATTTACCTTTGTCACAGTCACACAGGATGTAATTTGTGACTTTGCTAAAGAGTTTCAGTACTGTGATTGGGTGGAAACCTGATTGAAAGGATTGAAACACGAGTGTTCCTGGAAAGATGGGCATGCATTTAGGAGGTGACAATACATTCATGTACTTTGGAGAGAGGAAAGGGAAGTTGGAAATGTGAAGGTAGTTTCCAAGAAAAGAGGTCCAGGTGTTGTTTATTTTTGAGGGGAGGGGTGATGATGACAATTTGAAGTAGAGGGGGGAACAATACTTAAAGAGAGAACCATTAACAATATCACCCAGGGTCTGGGTGCCCCTACTCTCCAAAGAAATGAGAAGAAATCCACTGATCCAGGTTTCTAGGTCACTACTGTTGGTGTAAGTGAACATCTGTTGACATATAGGACCAGGCTGGGCTACAATGCAGAGCTGCCAACCTTTAACAACAGAAATCAGATTCCAGATACCAAAAATCAGTATTTTGGCAGTAAAGTCCGGATTTTCATTTCAAAGGAAAACTGCCCCCCAATCTGAAGTATAGCTTTATTGCACCTTTATTGCACAAATCTAAAACACAAATGGAAAATGCAAATCCAATGCTTCATACATGGACATCATCATGAGTGGGTGCTTTCAAATTAAGTTTCAAACATTCAGTAAATCTAAGAATGAAAAATGTGAACAAAACATTCGCTTTTTTGCATGAAATTGTCCTCAACGCTTGATTAACTTAATTGAATTCTTACAAGAAATTATATATAGACAAAAGGAATCCAGTGCATTTCTTTCTTTCAAAAAATATTTTCATGAAGGAGCACTAACAGATTTGATGTTCAAATTAGGGTTTATGATAGTAAAAGAGCACAGAGGAGCAGCACGGTAGCAGGGGCAGCACGGTAGCATGGTGGTTAGCATAAATGCTTCACAGCTCCAGGGTCCCAGGTTCAGTTCCCAGCTGGGTCACTGTCTGTGCGGAGTCTGCACGTCCTCCCCATGTGTGCGTGGGTTTCCTCCGGGTGCTCCGGTTTCCTACCACAGTCCAAAGATGTGCGGGTTAGGTGGATTGGCCATGCTAAATTGCCCGGAGTGTCCTAAAAGTAAGGTTATGGGGGGGGCGGGGGGGGTTGTTGGGTTACGGGTATAGGGTGGATATGTGGGTTTGAGTAGGGTGATCATTGCTCGGCACAACATCGAGGGCCGAAGGGCCTGTTCTGTGCTGTACTGTTCTATGTTCTATGTTCTTCGAAAGACAAGAATGGCCACAAAAAGTAGAAAGCAGAAGGTAGGTTAAATAGATGCATGATGATTCAGGTTTACTTTTTTACCTGGAACTTAATAATGTGCAATGCATTATCAGCTGCACTCCATTCATATAGAAAGATAGAAGTAGAGTTAAAATTTCAGATCAATAACTTTTCAACAATTCGGGAAATTACTCTGCTTTTCTCCCCATTGATGCTGCCTGACCTGAGTATTTCCAGCACTTTCTTTTCTTCAAATACATACAGTGCTCTGCAAAGATCAATGATAGAGCTAGTGTTGAGTCTATCCCAATAAAATCCAGGCATCTGCGAGACCTCGAGGTCAGATCACTTGACAGTGTCAGGTGATCTTGACCATCACACGGTCTCGCACATGATGCATCGAGGTGCGTATTGGTTTCCTTGGCGACATGGCCTTGTGCAGAGGCCCAGCCTCCCTCTCTTCCGCCCCGCATAATAACAGCGCATGAGTGTCAGACACGTATGCGCTGTTAGTGTGCGAGGTGGAAAGGAGAGGGGCGGGGCCTCTGTGCGGGGCCCTGTCGCAAAGGAAACCAAATGAAGCTTTTCAGGAGGTGGCTTGCCAATCAGCTATCCTTCTGCGTATTTCAATGAGAGAAAGCCTATTTCCGTATTCAAATGGATTTTTCATAAAGTATGGAAAATCCGTGCCAGTTGGAAACTATCAGAGTTCTAACACTGTCAAAACACTTATGGATACTGATTGATGGAGAACAGCCAACTGGACAGGATATCAGAGAGACCATAAGACATAGGAGCAGAATTAGGCCACTCGGCCCATCGAGTCTGCTCCGCAATTCAATCATGGAGGGGCCAGCATTTGTTGAACCAAACAAAGTTGGATGGCCTAAAAGAAAACTGGAGGGAGCTTTACTTAACATTTTATTGCTCACAGCATTACCAAATACTATGAGGTGGAGGGTATACACTCCATCAGGAGTTTCATCCTGAACTTCCTTCCGGGATGAAAATTAATGTTATAAAATCTGCAACCCCACCGACCCCCTAAACATGGTAAACTCTGAAAACTGTGGTTACATACATTCTTATAAAGGTTACATTTGGTGATAACTGGCAGTCCAAGACACTAGAGGGCAGTCCCCACTCACTGAGAAAACAATGTCATAGACTGCTAATAGTCCCACTTAGTGTAAGGAAGTCTCTACACCCATAACAGGCCTCATATTTCCCTTGTATTCTAACATTCCAGGCATGCCAAAACTGAATGTGCTCTATGAATAATAAGTCAGTGAAGATTACATGTGGCACAAGGACAAATAATCCCAAATGCACTTTAAGAACACTTGATCGTAATGATATTTCCTGGCTAGTTTGGTGGAATTCAAAATACAGGGGATTTATTTATAGTTGAAGAGAGAAGTGGAGATTAGGAATTCATTGTTTGGAGAACTGTCAACCCAACTCGCATGCCCCCACTCTTCAACATTTGGACCATACTGGGGCTTCGATGAGTTCTCTAATTGTGCTACAATGTCAAATATTATTTCCTTCACCCATCAACAGCAACCCAATTAAAACAACAAAAACGTCAACGCTGATTTTATCCACATATCGGCAGGAAATATTTAATTCATTCGACCTCCTGTTTATTACGAAGAAATCAGAATATTGGGCTTCAACAAATTATTTTTTCCAGACATCAGGATTACTGTCAACCTTATTTCTCCTCCCTTCCATGCCTAATGAGACAAGGCAACCCATCGGGTCTCTTAGGTGAATGTACTTTTCTAATCAAGAGGAGAGGAAGTATCTCAGCCAACGTTTATCCCTCACCTAATGTCTAAAACAAATGATTAGGACATAATTGGTGTCTGTGGGAGCTGACAAGAGTACAAATTGGCTGTAACGTTTTCTACATTGCACCAGTGGCTGCACCTCAGAAGTATAGACTTCGCTGTCAAACCCTTTGGGATATCCTGATGACATGAAGGGCACCATATAAATTTCAAATCCATGTCCAAATTATTTACGAATATGACGGAGCACAAGAGGTCTCAGGAAGCATCCTAACTTTTGCCAAACTTACATATATTCATTTATTTAGTTCATTCATTTAGTTGAAGGGCCAGTAACGAGGGGACACCAAATCCTTTGCAGTCATAAGAACAGGCAGATGCACTTGCATCTAAAAGACAGCACACCTCTGACAGTGCAGCATCCCCTCAGCATTACAGTGCAGCATCCCCTCAGCATTACAGTGCAGCACCCCCTCAGCATTACAGTGCAGCATCCCCTCAGCATTACAGTGCAGCACCCCCTCGGCATTACAGTGCGGCATCCCCTCGGCATTACAGTGCAGCACCCCCTCGGCATTACAGTGCAGCACACCCTCAGCATTACAGTGCAGCAGCCCCTCAGCATTACAGTGCAGCAGCCCTTCAGCATTACAGTGCAACACCCCCTCAGCATTACAGTGCAGCATCCCCTCAGCATTACAGTGAAGCACCCCCTCAGCATTACAGTGCAGCACCCCCTCAGCATTACAGTGCAGCAGCCCCTCAGCATTACAGTGCAGCATCCCCTCAGCATTTCAGTGCAGCATCCCCTCAGCATTACAGTGCAGCATCCCCTCAGCATTACAGTGCAGCATCCCCTCAGCATTTCAGTGCAGTATCCCCTTCAGAACCCCCTCGGCATTACAGAGGTGAGAGCCAAGATCAGGGTTTTTCAAACTCAAAGTTGGGACCCACAGGGGCATTCTTAAAAACCGGTGGATTGCGGGCGTGCGTTGGGTGGGTCACGGAGTGATCAGCCATGGCTTTCCCGATCACAGGAAAAAGTGGCAACGGCCGTGATTGGTTTTTAAGAATGCCCCGTGAGTAGACAGTACCCGACTGGCTTCTGCATTCGAGGGGCGGGTCAGCGCAAGTCTGGGCTGTGTGCTGGTCACCGCATGCGCCGGGAGGTTGGGGGGGGGGGGGGGCGCACAGATGGACGGCCACGTGGATACGTGATGCTAACGGTGCTCCAGCTTGGAGCTCTGCTCTGGGGCTTGCCCTCTGTGCACTGCCCGGCTTTGCCCCGCTACCGATCAGCAGTATGTGACCGGTGGCTCCGCCGTCAAGCTGCTCAATGGTCGGCACAGGTCTGCTTGCACTCTCACGACCTGAAGTACGGGTCGGGAAGTGGTCAGCAGTCTGTGACTGGGGTGGATGCATTTGTCGACGGTAACAGCTACTGGACCGTGAGAGGGGAGAAAGGCCAGATTTATCAGTGAGGAATGAGGCCAGTCAATATGGCTGACACAAGTCAACACTACCTACACTGCCATCACTTTGTGTCACCACACCACAATTGGGGCTGGTTTAGCACACTGGGCTAAATCGCTGGCTTTTAAAGCAGACCAAGGCAGGCCAGCAGCACGGTTCAATTCCCGTACCAGCCTCCCCGAACAGGCGCCGGAATGTGGCGAGTAGGGGCTTTTCACAGTAACTTCATTGAAGCCTACTCGTGACAATAAGTGATTTTCATTTCATTTCACTCTGGAACCAGGAAGTAAGTGCTTTTCGTGAGAATGAAGGAGATGACTTGAGTGTTTGGATAGGTCAATGCAATGGAACCAGTAAGAAATATTGTGACATTGTGTGTGTTTGACAAGTTACTTCATCTCACCGAAGTTCATAATTTGTAAAGTAAAAACAAGATTGTACCATGGAGTGAGGTCCCACATTTGGTGGCTCCCGCTCGAGGCGGCTTTCTTGGATCTTTTCCCTGCTTGCTGGGTGGATGTTTCGCTGAAAAAGTTGCAGGGGTGACGGGAGAAAGTTAAACTCCACTGGTGGGGCTGGTGGACGGTCATGCAGATGAGAGGAGTAGTGGTGCTGCTAAACAAATGGGTGATGCTCGAGATGGGGAAAATTGCGGCAGATTTGGATTGGGGGGGGGAGGGGGGGGAGAGAGAGAGGCGAGAGGTTCATGATGGTGAGCGAGAAGCTGGAGGGGATGTCAGTGGTTTTGGTTATGCCCCAAACTTCGATTTTCATTTGATTTAAATTATTATTGTCACATTTATTAGTATGCAGTGAAAAGTATTTGTCTTGTATGCTATACAGACAACGCATACTGTGCATAGGGAAGGAAGGAACTGGACAACGTAGAGTTTATGAGGAGGTTATTGGGGAAGTCTCGGCTTGCGCTGGTTGTTTATGGGGGTGGGGGGTTTGGACTGGTCAAGCTCGAGGTCTGGGAGGGTGTCTTCCATTCAGTGACTGTCTTCGGAAAGCCAATGCCTTCAGCTTTAAACTTCCCTCCCTCACACTAGACCATTCCCATCTCATACTCAACAGCTTGTGTAGATATTTATTATGATCCTGTTTGTTGTTGCTCTTGTTTTTTATTTGTATTTACTGTTAATACAAATGCCTTAATAAAAATATTTCAAACAGAACATTCTAAAGAAACGGGAATATATATATTTTTTTAATTTGTGCAAATGTAAGGATGCGCATGTTCAACTGAAATTGCTTTAATTTTCAGTTAAAAGTCATAAATTTGGAAAAATCAGGTATTGGAAATAAAGTTTCAAAGTTAAAACATTTTTTAAAAAAAAAGAATGCCAAGGCGTTAGCACTGTTGCCTCGCGACACCGTGGTCCCAAGTTCGATCCCGGCTCTGGGTCACTGTCTGTGTGGACTCTTCTGCGAAGCTCTCCAGCAGATTCAGTTGTGAGATCCTGGCCTGTTTGTGTCTCTGGCCCTCTATGCCTATTACAAAATAATCCATATTCAGTTCTTCACACAATCCTGTTGCTTGGTTGCTGGCAGCTACAAAAATGAGTAATTTCTCTGTGATTTTGCAGGGACCTATAGGGCGTGTGATGTCATTTTACATGCCAGCGCGTGACTTTCTCTGCCGCTGCTTCTGGCGGAGGGACTCATCGTTTGTATTTAAAGGTCGGTCGTGGTCGGCATTCTTTTTTTAAATAAATTTTGAGTACCCAATTAGGGGCAATTTAGTGTGGCCAATTTACCTACCCTGCACATCTTTTGGGTTGTGGGGGGTGAGGCCCATGCAGACACAGGGACAATATGCAAACTCCGGTGACAGTGACCCGGGGGCCGGGATCGAACCCAGGTGCTCGGTGCTGTGAGGCAGCAGTTCTAACCACTGCGCCGCTGTGCTGCCCTGGAAACAAAGATGATTTCAAAGCTATGGCTTTGTTAATTGTGCGAATGCAAATCAGGATGCAAAGTCCATGTGTGTTATAGGCAGGGAAGTACTGGCAAATGAAAGTTTAAAACCCTCAAAACTTCAAAGGCATTTGAGGCTATGTATGGTGAGTTTGAGGATAAACTCCTGATTTTTTTTTTTAAAAGGAGGCAGTGAGAACTTAAATCGTCAGTTGAAGGCTTCAGCAGAAATGTAATATTGAATGACAAAGCAAAGTGAGATTGTGAGGACCAAGCAGGCTCACCTGTCGCATTAAAGGTAAACAATAATGGTGTGTTGTGAAGGTCAAGCAGGGTCGGTCGCAAAGGTAGCCTGGTATCAGTCATACTGGATGGACGGCATGGGTCTCGAAGGTGGGCCGGTTGGTAAAAGTGGGTTCAGGGAAAAAAGGTTTGAAAAACACTGGCCTAGATTATGTACTTAATGCTCCAGAGTGGGGCTTGTAATCCATGGCCTCTGGACTTGGAGGAAAGAGTGCACACGTCTGAGATATGACAGGCATTAATTATTACAATTTTTTTTCATTTCCAATGAGAGTTTGACTGGTCTGTATTTACTCAATTTCGACTTTCTCTTTCTTGAAAGCAATTGTGACATTTGTCACACATGTCCTTTCCTACAACTCCTACATGCAAATCAGTTTTCATAAATCATGTTCAGTGTTTGTGCTTTGTGAACAGCAGCCTTACCTTTCTGCCCCCCCCGAGTCTTAACTAACAAGCATTACAGAGAGTGGACTATCCAGGCTCCAATCCTATTAACCCTCCTGATGCCACAATCAACCCACACCCAGCGCATGCTTTTTTACAAAAGAATCTACCTCCTCCGGCACATCAAAAAAAGTCTTTCCCCCCAATAGTCACTCTTAACCGCGCTGGGTACACCGCTCCAAATCGGACTCCACTTTTATACAGGGCGGCTTTGGACTTGTTGAAAATATATTGCTCCATGTTACGCTCCTGTGTTTTAAGGGTTTTTATACCTTGGGTCCTTATTCTGTGAGCATTTTTCTTCACTCTGGGTGGGAACCGCCCTGCTAGCCGAAGAGTTAGTTAACGTAAGTGGTGCAGTTTGGGGGAGGGGGGGGGGGGGGGGGGGGGGGGCGACTGCAGCTCATTATATTAGTTTTGCTTTAGGTAATGAGCTTAGTGTTTTTGTTTTGTTTGGGGGTAGGTTAATTAGAAATATGTTTCTGTTATTTTTGTTAGCCTTACTGTTTTTTGTATGTACATTTAGGTGTGGTATTGTTTGAAGGTAGTGAAGAGGGCGGTGGAGGCAGGGGTGGTTTGCGGACGGTGGCTGCAAATTTTTCTTTGGTTAGACTTGTTCAGCAATAGAACCGATAACCATAATGCTGAGGTCTTCTAGTGAGTGGAAGAGGATAAATCGGGGAGGGGGGGGGGGGGGGGGGGGGGTGAAGCATAGGATGTCCTTGTATGCATCTTTTTACTCCAGACCCAGTATCCAATTTGGATGAGATCATGGAGCTTAAGAGTTTTGGCTCCTTCTCTGGGTAAATGTTGAATTTGGTTAAGAGCGATACCTCCGGTTAACCCACTGGAGAGGGGAGCCCATCTGAGCATGTTACCTTTTTGCCTTGCCAGATCCAGCTTTCGTTATATGGGTGTCCGGGTGGCCCACGAGTCTAGTTAAAAGGGTCAAATCTGACTTAGGGAAGTGGGATAACCTCCCCCTGTCCTTGTCGGGCAGGGTTCAGACTATTAAGATATATGATTTATATTTCTTTTTCAGTGTCTCCCCACTTTTCTCCTGAAGTCCTTCTGCATCAGAATTAACAAGTTAGTGTCCTCTTTCATATGGGTGGCTAAGACCCGTCAGTAGGGAATTCCTCCAGAGAGATAGACAGTCAGGAGGTTTAGCTTTACCCAATTTATTATTTTATCGTTGGGCAGCTAATATTGAGAAAGTACTGGGGTGGTTTAGTGATTTGGGTTCCATATGGGGGCAAATGGAGGCGAGTTCCTGGAAGGGTTCCAGCCTCTGTGCCTGATAACTGTATTGTTGCAGTTTTCTGTTCTTTGAACCCTGTTATGATGTCCATCCTGAGAGTCTGGAAGCAGTTCAGGCAGCATTTTAAACTTAGCTCCGTGATTTTGCTGGCCCCTATCTGCAATAATCATCTCTTTTTGCCAGCGGGTTTTGATTTGAAGTTTAGATCATGGGAGGAGAGTGGTTTGGAGAGATTTGGTGACTTGTTCGTGGAGGGACGATTTGCCAGCTTTAAGGAGCTGTTGGAAAAATTTCAACTCCCTGGTTCCAACCTATTTAGAGATTTTTAGATTCACGATTTTTCACGCGAGGCTTGTCCCTCTTTCCCCTGGGCACCACATTCCTCCCTGTTAAACTGAATCTTGTCTTTGGCTGGGTCTGGTGGGGGGAGCATCTCGAGTATTTACAGCCAGATCCTGTCAGCGGAGTCCGCTCCTTTGGATCAGGTAACGGCGAAATGGGAGGGTGAATTGGGTCCTACTTTGGATGATGAGGTGTGGAGTGAGGCTCTTTGCAGGGTCAACTCCACATCCTCTTGCGCTCCGCTTAGTCTGATCCAGTTCAAGGTGGTACACAGGACTCATTTAACGAAGGCGGGAATGAGCATTTTTTTTCTCTGGGATGGAGGACATGTGTGAGCGTTGCTCTTGGAGCCAGCTAACTACCACACATATGATCTGGTCTTATATCAAGTTGGTGCGCTTCTGGATCCCTATCTTTCTCACTATGTCAGAGATTCTTAACGTTGATCAGGGGCCATGTCCATTGGTGGCCATTTTCAGGGTATCAGACGTACTAGTGCTGCGGACTGGGAGGGGGGCGGGGGGGGGGGGGGGGGGGGGGGTTGAAGGCAAATGTCCTTGCCGTTGCCTTGTTAATAGCCTGGAGACGAGTTATGCTAGGATGAAGATCTTCTGCTCCACCCAGTACCTCAGCTTGGTTGGGTGACATGTCATTCTTGCATTTGGAGAAGGCACCATTAGGGGGTCAGTAGAAGGGTTCTACCTGAGAGGGTAGCCTTTGTTATCCTTGTTATCATATCCTTTGTTAAAGAGTTAGTCACCGTCAGTTGTTAAGGGCTTGGTTTAATTTTGGCAGGGGGGTTGTTACTGTGGGTTCTTGACTGTTCTTTTTGTAATGTAACTTGTATTAACTGTTTCATATTACTGTGTTTAAAATGAAAAATATTTTTTATAAAAGAACCCCTCTCCATTTTGAACCCCTCTGATGACACTATATCTGCACTCCAAACTATGACACTTTCTTTACTCTTATAAACCTTTTACATTTGTCTACGAACCCCTTCCTCACCATTTAAAAGTTTGCAATGGACACTCAATCTTTGTCCTCCGCCAGTTAGAAGGACAAGAACAGCAGATTAGTGTGAACACTATACTCCTTCCCAAGTCACATCCATCCTAACATGGGACAAATATTGCCCCACCTTCACTGTCATTGAGTCAAATCCTGGATCTCCCTACCTAACAACACTAATACAGCTGGAGCACCTTCACCACATGGACTGCAGCGGTTCAAAAATGTATCTCACCACCATCTAATGAAGGGATGGGAAAGGAATTCTGGTCTTGCCAGCAATACCATATCCCTAGAATGAATCGCAATGTTTTATAAATGAGGGCACAGAATACAATAAAGTAATACCAAATTTGTACAATGCACTGATTAAGCTGTAGTTAGATCACAGCATGTTATTTTTAGTGATCCCTCAGAAAGGAAATTATAGTCATAGTGTGTGTATAGTGTAAATTTATCAGGGTTGAATCCAAGGATGTGAAACTATAATTATAATAATAAGAGATTTGAGGTGCAGAAAAGGCCAAGAGATTTAACAGACGTTTTTAAAAATGATAATGGGTTTTGACTGGATGAAGAATGAACAATTATTTTATTTGATTGCAGAGTCAATTCTGAGGAAATGTCTCTACACAGCGTTGATATCGTGCTTTGCATACAGCCAGGGTTCAAGCGCCTCCTCCACCAACCACTGCTAAGCAGTGCATGTTTGCAGCTGTTTCTTGAAGAAAGAATTAGGGTTTGGTTGCAATGTGTTCCCCACACTCCTGCTCAAATAGCCTTCCAACACTCATCATATATGAAGACAGCCAATTTGGACAAATACCACAGCCCAGTAAACATACAGCAGAACTTTCAGACATTCTATTGGCTTTGATAATAGTTCATGAGTTTGAGTTTAAATTTTTCACAGAAGCATATTAACATTGAATTCATAGAATTTATAATAATAATAATCGCTTATTGTCACAAATAGTCTTCAATGAAGTTACTGTGAAAAGCCCCTAGTCGCCACATTCCAGCACCTGTTCGGGGAGGCTGGTACAGGAATTGAACCCGCGCTGCTGGCCTTGTTCTGCATCACAAGCCACTGTGCTGAACCAGCCCCTGGTTTAGCACAGTGCAGGAGGCCATTCGGCCCATCGAGTCTGCACCGGCTCTTGGAAAGAGCACTCTACCCAAGAGCATACACACCTCCACCCTATCTCCATTAGCCAGTAACCCCACAGTAACCCCATCCAACACTAAGGGCAATTTCGGACACTAAGGGCAATTTAGCATGGCCAATCCACCTAACCTGCACATCTTTGGACTGCAGGAGGAAACCGGAGCACCCAGAGGAAACCCACGCAGATACGGGGAGAACGTGCAGACTCCGCACAGTCACCCGAGGCTAAAATTGAACCTGTGCCCCATGTGCTGTGAGGTAGCAGTGCTAACCACTGTGCCACCTGTCAGTGGGTTGTGGGTTCTATCCCCACTCCAGATACTTGAGCATAAAATCTGGACTGACATAAATGCAGTACTGAGGGAATGCTAAACTGCTGGATGTTGGCATCCAGTAAGAATTGTACAAATTATCCAACGGGTACAGTGGGCAAATTATATTAGTATCATCGCACCTACTTTAATAAGTGGGATCTGACTGGATATAGAACAATAAATACTTACAAGGGACTACGGAGACAGAATCACATTGGGTTACATTTTTATCCCAGGAAGTACAGGTTACCCTTGGTCACTGCTCTCATCAGTTCCAACAAGTTTATTCTGATGCTGCCACACTACTGTACTAATGAATGAAAGTCAATATAAAAGCAACTTATACACTGTTGGCAAAAGAAGAGCATAGAGCCATAAGCGATGACCAGGTAAACAAGGGGAGGGGAATATTCCCTCCATAAAAGTATAGTGGATGCATCTACACCACAAGGACTGAAGCAGTTCGAGAAGGGCGCTCACCACCACCTCCTCAAGGGCTACTAGAGATGGGCAATGAATGCAGCCTTGCCAGCAACACTCACCATCCAATAAACACATTTGTTAAAAATCAGAAGGGAGGAAAGGAAGGGAGAATTTCGGGAAATCTCAAGTTTAATCTAACCACAGAGTACAGCTACGATACTTCAGTTACAAATCCTAACCCAGGAATGTAAAGTACACTAATTTTACTTCAGGTGAAGAAACTGGATTTTCTTTGATTCTTGCAGCAACAGCTGTCAGTTTACTCTATCTCTTGGAAGACTAGCAATGTTCGGATATGGAGATTAATAACTGCAACAGCATTGTTCTGGGAAGTAATCGACAACTAATCAGGAAACGACACCCACAACAAAGACGCGAACAAAAGGGTTCCAAGAGTGTACATTTTTTTTAACCCTACTTCAACAAATTGGCCAGCAAAAGTGCAGCGAAACTCAGAGTTTGAAGGCGATTTGGAGGGGGGGGGGGGAGAGGAAGAGAGACCGTTAGTTCATGTAAATCCAACATGATCATCCCAGTTATGTTTGTGATCTGGATCATGTGGATCAAATAAATAGGCAGAAATTATAACTTATGCCTTGGCTGAGAGGACAGAAAGATTGCACAGAAAATTAGTAATGAGATGGTTAACAAGTGCGAGGAAAACTAGGCCAAATCTAAAGCTGTCTGTCCCTATAGGCAGCTCCTGTAAAGCACTGCATTTCACACTGACACAGTTTAGCTGTGTGATGATCCACCCATAGTATGTACAAAAGATACAAAAGTTCTACATTCATTAAATTTTCAATACTGACATTGTGGCACCACAATGAGTCTGCCTAATTTTAATGCTCCTGAAAATTACACAACTTTAACATTGCAAAGTGTCCTAAAACAATTCACAGGAGTGAAATGACACAAAAACTGACTCACATCAAAGGAGATATTAGAGTAAGTAACTAGACGTTTAGTCAAAGATCTAAGCTTTACTGAGGGTCTGAAAAGTGACAGGGATTTAGAGGTGGATTTTCATTGTTAAAGACCTAGACTGTTGAAGTCACAGCAGCTATTGATAGAATGATTCACATCAGGGTCATGGAAGAGGCTAAAGATGGAGAAAGTTATCTCAGAGAGTTGTACAGAGGGATGGAGCAAGTTAGAAATGGAATGGGACTGAGGCATGGAGGGATTTGAAGCTGGGGTGAGAATTTAAAAATTGAGGAGTTGGTAAACCAGGAATCAATATAATCCAGCAAGGAGAAGGGGGAGGAGAGAGTGGGACTGGGTGCAAGTTGAATACAGACGGCAAGGTTGCATGAACTCAAGCTCAAAGAAATGTATGCCAGGTGCATTTAAGTCTGCACCTATCGGATTGAAAATGGGAGCTGTATCAGGAGGACCAGAATGGAAGAGAGTTTCAATGGCGAAAAAGCCATCAATGCCAGAAGTGAGGGTGTGACTGAGGATTAATAGCAATGTTGAGGAAAATGCAGAGCCAAGGCAACACAGTGGGAGCATGGAAGTACACTTGTAAGTGAGTTGGGGAAGGATTTTTTCCCAGGGCAGATGCAGAAGGAAGTGAGGTTGGAAGAAAGAAATTGGAGGGAATGGTCAGAGATGGCCACATTTATGGTTGAGATGAGAATGAAGAGGTGGCTAGGTTGAGTGTTCTGAAAATTCATAAGTGAGATTTTCAATTTGCAGCTAAAATGCTTATGACATTGATTTGACTCACTGCACAGTTAACAGAGTCTTTCATAAAATTATTGCTGCTATGGGGCTCAGCGACTTATAAATGAAAAGTCCAACAACTGGAACAAAGCAATTTCCTGAATCAAAATGAATGCAGACCCTTGCAGTTGACTCATTTCAAAGATGTAATTAATGATTAGCAGACTCTGCTTCATAGATTACTATAATCTGAGCAAACCTACATCATCCCAGTGGCTCACGTTGCCCTCTAAGGCATGCAGCAGCATTTTATCCCACAGATCATGCCAAGATCGGCAGTTATTTACAGAGCTGTATGGTGGCTGTGTTCAGAGACCCCTCCAGCATTTAGATTAAATATCTTTATTGCCCAAATTTGGCTGCAGTTTAAGCAATAAGATTGAGAAATTTGGTATTACAGGACAGAACACATCTTCAAAATAATTAAATACTTTCATTTTCTTTTCTCTTGTAGGTGCTGGGGCTATAATTCAACTGCCTTCCAAGCACTTCACCCAGGTGGACATTCTTTGCATACATGTCCGGATAATGTTATCAAAAAAACCATTCAACTGCTGGAAAAATGGGCACTATAATCTAACTATAATCTAGCACCTGATGTTGAAACAGCTATTTTTTTCCCAGCAAAGGAGTAGGGCTTGCAGATTTTTACACCAGCAAGACAAACAGGAGTGCACAGCCATCACCTTTCTTTAACAGAAACATCTCAACTGCAGAGTGAAGAAAGATCCTTTGCACTCTTGTGCTACGCAATGCATTTCACTCAAACGGCTACAATGAAGATTGAAGAGATCACTCCACAACTAATTAGTGCCAATCTCTTCTGACACGGCCTCCTCCACATCCTCTCTCACTTTGCCCTCACTGGGAACCAAGCTTGCAACTGTTTTGGATACATCAAATTCACAGCACAGAAACAGGCCACTTGGCCCAATGCCAGGATTTACGCTTCACACAAGCCTCCACCCTATACTCACTTCAAAGTGATTTGATAGTTCAATAGTTCGATAGTTCTTGAGCATTGCTGAAAATAAACATGTCGAAGTTTTTCATCTTACACACATTACGACACTTTGCAAGAATACCAGTATATATATTCATACTGCACGAGAAGACAATGCTGGTTCATTGGCAAGTGGACTCTGATTGGCAGGTGCCATTCGTTGCCATGGAGAATGCACCAGTTAATGGTGACTGATAGTTAACTGCCGAGTATTGTTTGACATTTAAACCAGGCAGCATGATGCTGACTTGTCAAGGCGCTGTCCTGTGAAATGAAATGAAAATTGAAATGAAATGAAAATCGCTTATTGTCACGAGTAGGCTTCAAATGAAAATCCCCTAGTCGCCACATTCCGGCGCCTGTTCGGGGAGGCTGTTCCGGGAATCGAACCGTGCTGTTGGCCGCTTGGTCTGCTTTCAAAGCCAGCGATTTAGCCCTGTGCTAAACACATCAGTGTAAATGTGTTTGCATGATCCTGCAGGATAATGGCTACCCTGATCAGATCAGTTCACGTTGTATATCGCACAAACTCATGAAAGGGCCTCAGCCTTCCAGCTTTGGCCCTGAAAAGACCTCAGTCTACCTCAGATATCGCTGGAAGGGCAAGGTATTTCAAAAACTTCAGCAACAGGTGAAAGCTAGCTGTTTCACGCTGCTACAATGCAGTAGTAACGCGAGTGGCATTTGCCACTAACATGATGCCACCGACAAGCCAAAAGATATTCTGCCTATCACACAAATGAGTACTGTGGTCTATGAATTTCAGTGTCATGTGATGTTAGGCATGTGGCTCATACACCCCAAAGACTGGCATATCATAACAAACAGCATGTTCCAGCTACTGTTCGCATGGGCAAGGTACAGACCATAAGACACAGGATCAGAATTAGGCCACTCAGCCCATTGAGTCTGCTCAGCCATTCAATCATGGCTGATGATTTTCTCATCCCCTTTCGCCTGCCTTCTCCCCAGAACTCCTGATCCCCTTATCAATCAAGAACCTA
Organism: Scyliorhinus canicula; assembly: GCF_902713615.1. Taxonomy (NCBI): domain Eukaryota; kingdom Metazoa; phylum Chordata; class Chondrichthyes; order Carcharhiniformes; family Scyliorhinidae; genus Scyliorhinus; species Scyliorhinus canicula. The sequence goes on along the minus strand of NC_052151.1, from coordinate 15,351,917 downwards.
TCTATCTCTGCCTTAAAGACACCATACCCAACCAGTCTGTGTATGTCTGTGCTTGCAAAACCCAAAACGTAGTGTCCAACATTAGATGTGATTCAGTGATTGGACACTATTTGCTCAATAGTCTTCAGTGTGCTGACATCCAATTTAAGACTCTCAGTCAGTCTCACAGTGTGGCACATTTGCCTGTACTGGAAGCTACCTATATTAATACACAGAGCCTTGTTCATTGCAGACAGAAAGAACATGTGAACACATTTTGCATGTTTCAGCTGAACAAAATACAGTCATTCACTAATTCATTCCCCAGGGAATATCATGACCAATCAGTGTCAACCAGCCTAGTATAAATTTCAAATAATACTTGGCAGTTATCTGTCAATCACCATCAACTGGTGCATTCTCCAGGGCAATGCCATTACCAATCAGAGTCCACTTGCCAATCAATCAACATTCTATTCTCATACAGTATAAATCATTGTCTTCCCCTTAGATCTGTATTCTTTCTAGTACACTCTGGTTTCTCTTCAGATGGTATAAATCTTTAACCTGTATTCTTTCAAAGTGTCCCGTTGTGTGCAAGAAGAAAAGCTTTGGAGTCTCTTTTTTCAGTAACACTTACTTCACCTCATCTTTACAACTGCTAATTCTCTACCCATCTTTAAAAACTTCCTCAGCATCTACATGAAGTTGGTTACATAGAACATAACAGTGCGGCACAGGCCCTTCGGCCCTCGATGTTGCACCGACCTGTGAAACCCTTCTTAAGCCCATCTACACTATTACCTTATCATCCATATGCCTATCCAATGACCATTTAAATGCCCTTAGTGTTGGCGAGTCCACTACTGTTGCAGGCAGGGCATTCCATGCCCTTACTACTCTCTGAGTAAAGAACCTACCTCTGACATCTGTCCTATATCTATCTCCCCTCAATTTAAAGCTATGTCCCCTCATGCTAGACACCACCATCCGAGGAAAAAGGCTCTCACTGTCCACCCTATCTAATCCTCTGATCATCTTGTATGCCTCAATTAAGTCACCTCTTAACCTTCTTCTCTCTAACGAAAACAGCCTCAAGTCCCTCAGCGTTTCCTCATAAGATCTTCCCACCATACCAGGCAACATCCTGGTAAATCTCCTCTGCTCCCTTTCCAATGCTTCCACAATTCCTATAATGCGGCGACCAAAACTGCACGCAATACTCCAAATGCAGCCGCACCAGAGTTTTGTACAGCTGCAACATGACCTCATGGCTCGGAAACTCAATTCCTCTACCAATAAAAGCTAACACACTGTACGCCTTCTTAACAACCCTATCAACCTGGGTGGCAACTTTCAGGGATCTGTGTACATGGACACCGAGATCTCTCTGCTCATCCACACTACCAAGAATCTTACCATTAGCCCAGTACTCTGTCTTCCTGTTATTCCTTCCAAAATGAATCACCTCACACTTTTCTGCATTAAACTCCATTTGCCACCTGTCAGCCCAGCTCTGCAGCTTATCTATGTCCCTCTTAACTTGCAACATCCTTCCGCACTGTCCACAACTCCAGCAACTTTAGTGTCATCTGCAAATTTACTCATCCATCCTTCTACACCCTCCTCCAGGTCATTTATAAAAATGATAAACAGCAGTGGCCCCAAAACAGATCCTTGTGGTACGCCACTCGTAACTGAACTCCAGTCTGAACTTTCTCATTAACCACCACCCTCTATCTTACTTCGAGCCAATTTCTGATCCAAACTGCTAAATCATCCTGAATCCCATGCCTCCGTATTTTCTGCAATAGCCTACCGTGGGGAACCTTATCAAACGCTTTACTGAAATCCATATACACCACATCAACCTGTTTGGTCACCTTCTCAAAGAATTCAATAAGGTTTGTGAGGCACGACCTACCCTTCACAAAACCATGTTGACTATCTCTAATCAAATTATTCCTTTCCAGATGATTATACATCCTATCTCTTATAAACCTTTCCAATACTTTGCCCACAACAGAAGGCACACTGGTCTATAGTTACCCGGGTTGTCGCTACTCCCCTTCTTGAACAAGGGGACAACATTTGCTATCCTCCAGTATTCTGGCACTATTCCGGTGGACAAAGATGACTTGAAGATCAAAGCCAAAGGCTCAGCAATCTCCTCCCTAGCTTCCCTGAAAATCCTAGGATAAATCCCATCCGGCCCAGGGGACTTATCTATTTTAACACTTTCCAGAATCGCCTCCTCCTTATGAACCTCAAGCCCTTCTAGTCTAGTAACCTGTATCTCAGTATTCTCCTCGACAACATTGTCTTTTTCCTGTGTGAATACTGATGAAAAATATTCATTTAGCACCTCTCCTATCTCCTTGGACTCCATGCACAACTTCCCACTACTGTCCTTGACTGGCCCTACTCATACCCTGGTCATTCTTTTATTCCTGACATATCTATAGAAAGCATTAGGGTTATCCTTGATCCTACGTGCCAAAGATTTCTCATGTCCCCTCCTGGCTCTTCTTAGCTCTCTCTTTATATCCTTCGTAGCTAACTTGTAACTCTCCGAAATGGCCACAACATCGAAGTCCCAGGTACCAACCCATGCCGCAAGTTCACCCACCTTATTCCGGATGCTCCTGGCATTGAAGTAGACACACTTTAAACCACCTTCCTTCCTGCCGGTACACTCCTGAAACTTTGAAACCTTACTCATGACCTCACTACTCTCAACCTCCTGTACACTGGAGCTACAATTCAGGTTCCCAATCCCCTTCTGAACTAGTTTAAACCCTCCCGAAGAGCATTAGCAAACCTCCCCCCGAGGATATTAGTACGCCTCTGGTCCAGGTGTAGACCATCCCGTTTGTAGAGGTCCCACCTACCCAGAATGAGCCCCTCTTCAACTCTGTTAAGTAACTATTTATCATCTGAAGCGACCTGAAACAGTGCATAAATACAAATCACTGAATTAACAGCGATGGCTGAAAGCAATGTTAATTCTCTGTGTGATAAAAATTTAATATTTTGCAAGTTGTTCCTAATCAGCTGTTTGTTCAAAATGAATATATTCTGGGTTCCTGACAAAAGGTCCACTTGATAAGCTTGATTGTATCCACCAGTTTGTAATTACAAGTGTACCAAATATGCCAAGTGCCCACCCAATAGCCTATTATGTATTCTCATGTATTTTCTTGAATTTTGTTTAATTCCCTTTTCTTCCATGTACTGAATGATCTGTTGAGCTGCTTGCAGAAAAATACTTTTCACTGTACCTCGGTACACGTGACAATAAACAAATCCAATCCAATCCAATAAACGGGTGAAAATGACTTGGTGCTATAGAGAAATAATTTAATCGGTATTGATATTACCTGTACTGTCAATTGGTAACAAGTAGAAATAAACTCAAGATTAGTACTAGCAGCATAATGGGTAGTCATTTGTGAGCAAATGTTAACATATTGGGATCACATAAAAAATGACCAATCTACCACTAAAGACTTGTCAATCACAGGGTCCTACAAAGATAGGAGCAGAAATAGCCCATTCGGCACCTCAAGCCTATTCCACCACTATAAGTTCAACACTAAACTGCAGAACGTTGTGGGTTCAAGCCACACTCCAGAGACTTGAGAGTATAGTTCAGTGAAGCACTGTCAAAGGTTCCTTCTTTCAAATGAGATATTAAACCGGAGCTTCATCTGTCCTCTCAGACAAACATAAAGGATGCCATAGTACTACAAAGAGCAGGGGAGCTTTTCTTAAGGGAGCCTTAGCTAATATATATCCTATAAAACAGATGATTTGATCATTATCATATTGCTGTTTTAGGACTTTTGTGATGTGTAAATTGACTGTTGTGTTTCCTCCATTACAACAGTGACCCCCACTTCCAAATGATTTCACTGTCTGGAAAGCAGTTTAGGTTTAACATCTCTGAAGGATGGTATTTATAATAGTGCAGAGCTTTCTCAATAGTTGATGCACTAGTACCTAGATAATGTGCTCAAGCAGGACTTGATATCAAAGTGCTGGTCTTGTTTTCCTCATGATTATCTGGTTTCAAAGACCAATTTCAGTTTTCTCTTCCAATGTTTGAATGCTTACATTTTTGTTATTAAACTTTACATTGCTATAAATCAACACCTGTTAAAGAACATACATAAAATACATATCAGAGATCAATTTTTTTTCTGTGTAACTGGCCTGATCTGCGAGTGTGAAAAATATTTTATGATCTTCCTGAGGGACCATAAATCAGGTTTGAAACAGAAGGGAAGAAAGCGACCATGAATATACCTCACCTTTTTTAACTAACTAAAATGCCACCTTTCACCAAGTTACAACCTTCAACATAAGCTAAGTGAGACTTGAAATTTCAAGCTAGCCATTTTGTGAATTCCTTGCCGGTTGTGGCACTGAAATGTTAAAATCCCAATTTCAGGAATTACCACAGCTGAATCCCACACATTATGGAAGTTACCATTGACCAGAAACTGAATTGGATTAGCCATATAAATACTGCGGTTACAAGAGCAAGTCTGAAGCTAGCAATCCTGCAGCAAGTAACTCACATTCTGACTCCCCAAAACGTGTCCACCACCTACAAGGCCCAAGTCAGGAGTGTGATGGAATACACCCCACTTTCCTGGATGAGCGCAGCTCCAACAAGTCAGGAGTGTGATGGAATACACCCCACTTGCCTGGATGAATGCAGCTCCAACAAGTCAGGAGTGTGATGGAATACACCCCACTTTCCTGGATGAGTGCAGCTCCAACAAGTCAGGAGTGTGATGGAATACACCCCACTTGCCTGGATGAGCGCAGCTCCAACAAGTCAGGAGTGTGATGGAATACACCCCACTTTCCTGGATGAGTGCAGCTCCAACAAGTCAGGAGTGTGATGGAATACACCCCACTTGCCTGGATGAGTGCAGCTCCAACAAGTCAGGAGTGTGATGGAATACACCCCACTTGCCTGGATGAGCGCAGCTCCAACAAGTCAGGAGTGTGATGGAATACACCCCACTTTCCTGGATGAGCGCAGCTCCAACAAGTCAGGAGTGTGATGGAATACACCCCACTTTCCTGGATGAGTGCAGCTCCAACAAGTCAGGAGTGTGATGGAATACACCCCACTTGCCTGGATGAGTGCAGCTCCAACAAGTCAGGAGTGTGATGGAATACACCCCACTTTCCTGGATGAGTGCAGCTCCAACAAGTCAGGAGTGTGATGGAATACACCCCACTTGCCTGGATGAGTGCAGCTCCAACAAGTCAGGAGTGTGATGGAATACACCCCACTTTCCTGGATGAGCGCAGCTCCAACAAGTCAGGAGTGTGATGGAATACACCCCACTTGCCTGGATGAGCGCAGCTCCAACAAGTCAGGAGTGTGATGGAATACACCCCACTTTCCTGGATGAGTGCAGCTCCAACAAGTCAGGAGTGTGAAGGTACTCTCCACTTGTCTGGAAGAGCGCAGTTTCATCACACTCAAGAAGCTCAACACCATCCAGGACAAAGCAGCCCGCTTGACTGGCAGCCCATCCACAAACATTCATTCCCTTCATCACCGATGCACAGCGGCAGCCGTGTGTACCATCTACTGAATCAACTGACCAAGGCGCCTTTGACAGCATCTTCCAAACCTGCATCCACCACCATCCGGACAAAGGCAGCAGATGGATGGGACACCACCTCCTGCAGGTTTCCCTCCAAGTCACATGTTATCTTGACTTGGAAGTATATCGCCGTTCCTTCACTGTTGCTAGGTCAAAATCATGGAACTCCCTTCCTAACAGCTCTGTGGATGCACCTACACATTATGGGCTGAAGTGATTCAAGAAGGCAGCTCACCACCACCTTCTCAGGGGCAATTAAGGATAAACAATAAATGTTGGCCCATCTAACAATATCCCCGCATCCCATAAACAAATAAATAAAATTGAATGCGCCATACAGCCTGCTAGTGGGGATTATTGTTTCTTTTTAAGGAATTTACGATTCTGATTGTAATTAAGATAAATTACTTCAGCGTACTAAACTGTGCTTTACATTTTCTAGAAAATGACACAAAGTTTTCAAAATTAGCAGCGCTGAGGTCAATGGGAATGTGGCTCCAATTCACCAGCTAAAAAGCCACACTCACACAGACACATAAACTGCACAGCAACACAGAACCCCCCACCCCCAGAACGCACAAGTAAAATGATTCCAGCAACAGTTTGTGCACCCAGACGGTAAACTATGCAGGCTTCATTAGCATCCCACTGCTACTAAACATTGAGACAAATTGTCGACAGTTCAATTGAAAGAATACGGGAGAGGCACACTGTATGCCACACGTCAGTGTAATTCAAAAGGGAAAGAGATTCCAGAGTTAATTGCCAGCTTTCTGAAGCCAACAATACACGAGTTCAGGTCAAGCAACTCAAATCCATTAGTTGAACTCATTTTCTAGGCATCATTGGAAAGTGTCAAGCTGGTTCAAGCTGGAGATTCTTGTCCGTCATGGAAAGCAAGGTGCTCTGCAGTTTACCCAAGGTCCAAAGCTGAGACTCTTCATTTCTGTCCAATCCCCCTCCTTCAACTTTCTTTCAAAATAACAAGCTGACACAATAGATTCATCAGGCCTGGCACCACCAAAAACAATAATGAAATGAAAATCGCTTATTGTCACGAGTAGGCTTCAATGAAGTTACTGTGAAAAGCCCATAGTCGCCACATTCCGGCGCCTGTCCGGGGAGGATGGTACGGGAATCGAACCGTGCTGGCCTGCTTTAAAAGCCAGCGATTAGCCCTGTGAGCTAAACCAGCCCCTGGTGAGGTGTGAGGAAAGAAAAGGAGACAGAACAGGAAGTATAATGTACAGGTCATTTTTCTGAAGCAAAGCATTTTTACTTCATTAACAGACCCTTATCTCTTAGGTTGCTGAACCTTCTTCCTATACAAGGACAACTTGCATTTATGGATCTTTAATGGTGAAAAATATCAAGGCACTTTATAAGGATATAATCAGAAACAAATTGGACACAAAGAACAATGAGAGATTGAGGGGTGGCCAAAAACTTGGTCAGAAGTTTTAAAAAACAAGAGGATGGTGCCAGGCATGATGAGGGCAGCACGGTAGCACAAGTGGATAGCACTGTGGCTTCACAGTGCCAGGGTGCCAGGTTCGATTCCCCGCTGGGTCACTGTCCGCGTGGAGTTCTCCCCATGTCTGCGTGGGTTTCCTCCGGGTGCTCCGGTTTCCTCCCACAGTCCAAAGACATGCGGGTTAGGTGGATTAACTATGCTAAATTGCCCTTAGTGCCCAAAAAGGTTAGGAGGGGTTATTAGGTTACGGGAATAGGGTGGAAGTGAGGGCTTAAGTGGTTCGGTGTGTACTCAATGGGCCGAATGGCCTCTTTCTGCACTGTATGTTCTATGAATCTCGTGCCTGGGCTTGATTCTCACTTTGGGGTGGCCAAAACCTTGGTCAAAAGTTTTAAAGGGCAAGGGCTTTGGGAGAGAGAGAGTGACCTCCATTACATTGATCAAATTCAGAAGTAGGTTAATAAGGGAATTGGCAAGAGCTTTCATGGAAGATGTATGGAGGTGGATGATATAAGAGAGAAAAAGTGTTGCCTTTGTGATGGACAGTACTGAGTGCTCAGATTATATAAATACACAATTTATTTCACATCACATTCAGCAAATGACACTGCAACTCTGCAGCACCTAGATTAGTATTAGATGTCAATTTAAAAAAGTAGAAGTGCATTAGTATTCACAAAAGCACAGTTTTTAAAAAATATTTCAGGTGACTAAGCAACTTAATTTGTACATCTTTCAATTTACTGTAATGTATTTGCTACTCATGATATGGTGTACTCTATTATGGAGAGACGTGCAGATTGGGTGACTGTTCTGCTAAACGCCTCCTTTCATTCTACAAACATGATCCCAAGTTTTCTATTTTAATCTCCTTCCTACGCTGAAGCTGAACTCCCTATCCTCAGCCTGTATTGTTCCAATAAAGTTTAAGGAACAGAACCTCAACTTTCCATTCGGCAATTTAACCGCCTTCCAAACTAATTGGGCGCAATCCTCCGGAAAACTTTCCAAGTGCTGTAGTAAGCAGGAATTGCCGTGAATTTCCCGGCGCTCGGCCCAGCGAAACCGGCAACACTATTCAGCGTTAATTGGTCCACTTAACAAGACCTCACGGGCTCGCCAGCTGATTCACCGGGACCGCGCTCGCCAGCCCCCTGCGAACAGTGCCGAGCAGCACTTGGGCTGCAGTTGCTCAGCCAACCCCAGCCAGCTCGCAACAATGGCACCAAGGAGACCAACCCCAAGATTCAGGGATGCTGACCCGGGAAGGCTCCTGGACGCAATGGAGGTCAGGAGGGACGTCCTGTTCCCCCGAGGGTCCCGGAGGGTGAGCCACAAGGCAGCCAGTGCTGCCTGGGACGAGGTGGCGACAGCAGTCAGCTCGGGCAGTGTGACCAGGAAGTCTGGCCTCCAGTGTCGGAAGAACGTCAACGGCCTACCCCGGGCGGCATGAGTGAGTAGACACCAATGTGCCCACCCACTCCCCCAAGGGAGGAACCTCCCAGGACACGCCTAACCCTCCCTCCATCCATCTCCCCCTTCAGCCCTCCCTCCCCCCCCCCCCCCCCCCCCACACCCCCAACCACTGTGAACCATGCGTGTGACTAACGATGCCCTCTCTATGTGTCCCCTCAGGAAAAGCTCTCCCACAATTGTTGGCAGAGGGCGCAGACTGGCGGTGGGGTGCCGGACCTGGGAATCGGCACCTCCTTCGAGGTGACTGGTGTAGCCTAGAACAGGGCGGTGACCAACGCGGAGGCTGGCAGATGCCGCAGAGGTGAGGAACCACCAGGCTCCACCCAGAGGACCAGTCATGAGTGAGTAGTGATTGCCATACTGACTGACCCATCCCTCCCACTGACCACATGTCCATTCTCCAGCAGGTCCACCACCCGATGACGCCAGCCCATCCCGGGCAGCCCCCTCCCCTGACTCCGGGGAGAACATCTTGGAGAAGAGCTCCGAGGATGCAAGTGTTATATTCGCGGCATAGCTGTCATCACCACCCTCCACCAGTGTAGATACACGCACCTCAGTGGGACATGTTAATGGTCAGGCTTCTGGGGCACTATCTGAGCATCACACTACTGATGATGTAGATCAGGTGGAGGCAGGAACCCCCAGGCGAGACAGCAGTCGGAGGTCTGCTGGATCCATGGACCCAGCTGGGTCCCAGGCTGGATGTTGCGCCCCTGGAATAGGGTTACCCAGAGCTGATGGAGATGATAGGGAGCGGCCGGGCATGCAGAGGGAGATGTCAGCATCACTCCAGCAGATCCATAGACCATTGGAAGAGTCCCAGTGGCTACAGGTGCAGGAGATGGTGCTGGCAATATGTGGCACCAAGGCCAACACTCCTAGGGTGGCGACCGCAGCGGAGAGCCTGGTGCATGACGTCGGCACTGAGTGAATGTCTCCAAGGCATCACGCAGTCGGTGACGGCAATGGCTGAGGGTCTCGGCAGTATGTCTGCCTCACTAGGGGATGTTATCCAGTATCAGGCCGACCTTGATGGGGTTCTGTGGAACATGTGCCGCTCTCAGATGGGAATGGCCGAGGCGCTGCAGAGCATGGCCCGGTCTCTGGGGGATGTGTCCCAGTCACTGAGGAGCATCGCCAAGGGGGTCGAGACAATGGTGCGGACTATGGAGAACCACCGGGGCTCGAACCAGCTGCCCCTCCATCCCAAGGTGAACCCCCAGGGCCCTATGTGCACCAACCGGGAGGAAGTGGGGCTGAGTGCCAACCCGGACCCGTCCCATGGGGCGCCGCGCTTGGCCACCAGCACTCCCGAGTTCCACCCCTCTGATTAGGCCACGTCTCGGGGTCAGCACATGGGACAGGAGCCGTTGACAAGAGCCAGGGCCCCCCGACCCCAGAGAACTCTAGCCAGAGGAATCGAAGGCCACAGGACGAGGTAAACAGCTGGCTGCCTACACCTCAGATATGCATCCTGGGGAAACACCAAGACATACTGGTAGAGCTAGGAGGGCCAGTCATGTTGAGCAACACTGAGGTTCAACGACCCACCCTCTGGTCGTGGTTGTGTCCCGGGAGCGGTGTTCCATCCCCTGGGTGTGAACACATATGTGTGGAACAGCAGGAGATGGGCCAGGTTCTCGATGAATATTTCCCCTCTGTGTTTACCATGGAGAAAGACAGTAGAGGAGGTGATGGATGTATTAAAATGTATGAAGGTGGAGAAATCTCCTGGCCCTGACCAGGTATATCCAAGAACACTGTGTGAGGCTAGGGCAGAAATTGCGGGAGCCCTGACTGATATATTTGCATCATCGTTAGCCACGAGTGAGGTACCAGAAGACTGGAGGGTAGCAAATGTTGTGCCCTTATTTAAGAAGGGCTGCAAAGAAAAACCTGTGAATTATAGAGCAGCCAGTAGATAAGTTACTAGAGAGGATTCTGAGGGATAAGACATACAGGTATTTGGAAAGACAGGGTTTGATTAGGAGTAGTCAGCACAGCTTTATGCATGGGAGATCATGCCGTACAAATTTGTTTGAGTTCTTTGATGAAGTGACCAGGAAGGTTGATGAGCACAGGATGGTAGACGTAGTCTATATGGACTTCAGTAAGGCCTTTGATAAAGTTCCACATGGCAGGCTGCTCTGGAAGGTTAGATCACACGGAATCCAGTGAGATTTGGCAAATTGGATATACAATTGGCTTGATGGCAGGAAGCAAAGGGTAATGGTGGAAGAATGCTTGTCAGAGTGGAGGCCTGTGACTGGTGATGTGCCTCAGGGGTCAGTGCTGGGCCCATTGCTGTTTGTTATCTATATCAACGATTTGGATGAGAATATACAAGGCATGATCAGTAAGTTTGCAGATGACACTAAAATAGGTGGTATTGCAGACAGTGAAGAAGGTTATCAGAAATTGCAGCAGAATCTTGATTAGCTGGGTAAGTGGGCTGAGAAATGGCAAATGGAGCTCAATCTAGATAAGTGTGAGGTGTTGCATTTTGGAAAGTCAAATAAAAGTAGGACTATCATGACGAATGGTAGGATCTTAGGGAGTATTGTGGAACAGAGGGACCTTGCACGGTTCTCTAAAGGTGGAGTCACAGGTAGATAGGGCAGTGAAGAAGGCTTTTGACATGCTGGCTTCATCAGACAGGGCAGAGTATGGAAGTTGGGAAGTTATGTTGTAGTTGTACAGGACGTTGGTGATGCAGCATCTGGAGTATTGTTTTCAGTTGTGGTTGCCTTGCTGTAGGAAAGATGTTATTAAACTGGAGAGAGTGCAGAAGAGATTTACAAGGATGTTGCCAGGGACTCGAGGGATTGGGTTATAGGGAGAGATTGGACTTTTCTCTTTGGAGCGTAGGAGACTGAGGGGTGATCTTGTAGAGGTGTATAAGACCATGAGAGGCATGGATAGGATGAATGCACTCAGTCTTTTTCCCAGGGTTGGGGAATTGGGAACTAGAGGGCAGAGGTTTAAGGTAAGAGGGGAAAGAATGGGAACCTGAGGAGCAACTTTTTAAAGTTGTGCGTATGTGGAATGAGCTGCCGGAGGAAGTGGTTGAGGCACTGACAACATTTAAAAGGCATTTGGACAGACACATGGATAGGAAAGGTTTAGAGGGATATGGACCAAATGCAGGCAAATGGGGTTCGCTTAGATGGACTTTTTGGTTGGCATGAACCAGTTTGGGCCGAAGGGCGTGTCTCCAAGGCATAGATTCTAAGATTCTGTGAATTTGTCATTTTTACTTTATTGTTGAGGCCCATTAAAAAGCTTTAGCTATTTTCAATCTTTTCAAGGGGGAAAAAATTGGCAGGCAGTCGGCCTAGATCACTTTGTACATCTCCCAGTAGTCAGCTTCAAAGTAATGCTGGCAGTTCACCCAAGTACCTGCCAAACCTGTGACCTCTACCTGCTAGAAGGACAAGGGTAGCAGATACATGGGAACCCCACCACCTACAGGTTCCACTCCATGCCATTTACCATCCTGCCGTAGAAATATAACACCGTTCCTTCACTGTCGCTGGGTGAAAATCCTGGAACTCCATCCATAACAGCACAGTGGGTGTACTTACACCAGAAAGACTGCAGCGGTTCAGGACCGAGGAGGCAGCTCACCACCACCTTCTCAAGAGCAAATAGTGAATGGCAATAAACACTGGTCTAGCCAGCGAAGTCCAAGTCGGGTGGTAAATCTGTAAATACTTTGGCAATTAAATTATTAGTTATGGCACCTAATAATGAGAGACTTGCGGCTAATTAAAAGACAGAACATGCAACTGAAGAATGTTCTTTCTCTTTATATCAAGTAATTATTTTTTAAATTGCAGATTTACTGAGTTGTGCAAAGCTAACATACTTCAAGTCAGGACTTATCATATTACAAATAACATAGCATCTTGTATATATATATATTATATATCAAGGTTATTGCCAGGTTTAACTTGGAACTGATATATCCCTTGCCTGTGGAAGACAAGTTAATTGCCAAGAGGTACAGCCAGACAAGACACAAAGAACGCTGCCAAAAGCTTTGCAACTCTAACATAAACTCAGGGGGCCAGAAGAGATTAACACTATTACATCTATAACCTCTCATATTTTCCTTAGGTACACCCACTCAATTTTTTAAATAAGTAAAAACACATATTACACAAAAAAATAAGTCACTAATAGTTACACAGGGATATTTCCAACACACTTCAATGCCTGTTGAATAAAGGGGAGAGAAATATGGAGGCTTCTTACAGATAAATAAATGTGGACTCTTTGGAATGCATCCATTTTCAAAGGAATCCAGCTTCATTCAGTTTTCCAGCCAATTGGAGGTTACATTCTTCAGCCTTTCCAAGAGCTCCAAAAATAAATCTGGCATTGAATCCGGCAGAAAATACAAATTACAAAACCAAGACTCTGAAATCAGGTCATTTCCGCACAGTGGAGTCTCTGGCTGAACAAGGCTTCCATCTCTCCAAGTTATAAGATACTTATCTATTGTGTGAGCAGTGTTGATTGTCGACTAGCATCAAATAGTATTCACTCATATAAAGGAGGTCTTTAAGGACCCTCATTTCCATGCCTCCAGTGAGTTGCCGCCATCTTCCACTTGAGTGCAACACCTTGGTGTCAGATTCTCATCATTCTACCAATATAAATCTCATTTCTGGCTTCAATGGAACTCAACTGAAGCAGCACGCACCAGGTACATGAGGGAGAGAGAAACACAGAGGTCCAGAATCTTGAGCTCTGCTTTTCCAAGATCCTCCCACACATAATAGGAATGCCTAAAGAAACAACATTCCTCTTTGGTGAAGGCTTCAGCTCTCCTTCCAATCACTAAGATCATAAGAACATAAAAACTAGCAGCAAGGAGGAGTGAATTCAACCCCTCGAGCCCACCCTGCCATTCTATATGATGGTGCCTGATCTCCTCTTGGCCTCAACTCCACTTTCCTTCTTGTTTTCCATAACTCTTCAATCCATTACTAATTAAAAATCTGTCTATCTCCTCTGTAAATTTACTCAAAGGTCCTGGCATCCACCGCACCCTCGGGCAGTGAATTACACAGATTCACGACTCTTTGGGAGAAGTAATTTCTCCTCATCTCTGTTTTAAATTTGCTGCCCCTTATCCGAAAACTATGACCTCTCGTTCTAGAATGCCCCACAAGAGGAAGCATCTGCTCTACGTCTATGTTGTCAATACCTTTTATTAACTTATATTTTATATCTGATACCTTTAAGAAAGGGCTTCAAAGCACACTCAGTGAACTTTGTGCATGAGCAGTCGCAGAGACCACATCCGGACTGAGGCAGAGGTAGAGTGAGTATTAAACACGGGAATTTGAACGAAAGAACGGACCACAATCTCAGACTAAAGGGACGATCCTTTAAAACAGAGATAAGGAGGAATTTCTTCAGCCAGAGGATGGTGAATCTGTGGAACTCTTTGCCGCAGAAGGCTGTGGAGACCAAATCACTGAGTGCCTTTAAGACAGAGATATCAAATGAAATGAAATGAAAGTCGCTTCTTGTTACAAGTAGGCTTCAAATGAAGTTACTGTGAAAAGCCCCTGGTCACCATATTCCGGTGCCTGTTCGAGGAGGCTGCTACGGGAATTGAACCGTGCTACAGGGATAGTCCAGGAGGGAGGGTTTCAGATTCCTGGATAATTGGGGCTCATTCTGGGGTAGATGGGACCTCTACAAACGGGATGGTCTACACCTGGACAAGAGGGGTACCAATATCCTGGGGGGGTGAAATTTGCCAATGCTCTTGGAGGGTTTAAACTAATTCAGCAGGGGTTTGGGAACCTGAATTGTAGCTCCAGTATACAGGAGGTTGAGAGTAGTGAGGTCATGAGTAAGATTTCAAAGTTGCAGGAGTGGACCGGCAGGCAGGAAGGTGGTTTAAAGTGTGTGTACTTCAACGCCAGGAGCATCCGGAATAAGGTGGGTGAATTTGCAGTAGTGTAGTGGATAGCACACAAAGAGAGTGTAGTGGATAATAGACACAGAGAGAGTAGTGGATAGCACACACAGAGAGTGTGTAGTGGATAGCACACACAGAGAGTGTAGTGGATAGCACACACAGTGTAGTGGATAGCACACACAGAGAGTGTGTAGTGGATAGCACACACAGAGAGTGTAGTGGATAGCACACACAGTGTAGTGGATAGCACACACACAGAGAGTGTAGTGGATAGCACACACAGAGTGTAGTGGATAGTACACACAGAGAGATTAGTGGATAGCGCACACACACACACACAGTGTAGTGGATAGCACACACGGAGTGTAGTGGATAGTACACACAGAGAGATTAGTGGATAGCGCACACACACACACACACACACACAGTGTAGTGGATAGCACACACAGAGTGTAGTGGATAGTACACAGAGAGATTAGTGGATAGCGCGCGCGCACACACACACACACACACACACACACAGTGTAGTGGATAGCACACACAGAGAGTGTAGTCAGTGGATAGCACACACAGTGTAGTGGATAGCACACACAGAGATTAGTGGATAGCACACACAGAGTGTAGTGGATAGCACACACAGAGTGTAGTGGATAGCACACACAGAGATTAGTGGATAGCACACACAGAGATTAGTGGATAGCACACACAGAGTGTAGTGGATAGCACACAGAGAGTGTAGTGGATAGCACACACAGAGTGTAGTGGATAGCACACACACAGAGAGTGTAGTGGATAGCACATACGGAGAGTGTAGTGGATAGCACATACGGAGAGTGTAGTGGATAGCACACACAGAGAGTGTGTAGTGGATAGCACACACAGAGTGTAGTGGATAGCACACACAGAGTGTAGTGGATAGCACACACACAGAGAGTGTGTAGTGGATAGCACATACGGAGAGAGTAGTGGATAGCACACACAGAGTGTAGTGGATAGCACACACACAGAGTGTAGTGGATAGCACACACACAGTGTAGTGGATAGCACACACAGAGTGTAGTGGATAGCACACACAGAGTGTAGTGGATAGCACATACGGAGAGAGTAGTGGATAGCACACACACAGAGTGTAGTGGATAGCACATACGGAGAGAGTAGTGGATAGCACACACAGAGTGTAGTGGATAGCACACACAGAGTGTAGTGGATAGCACACACAGAGTGTAGTGGATAGCACACACAGAGTGTAGTGGATAGCACACACACAGAGTGTAGTGGATAGCACACACAGAGTGTAGTGGATAGCACACACAGAGTGTAGTGGATAGCACACACAGAGTGTAGTGGATAGCACACACAGAGTGTAGTGGATAGCACACACAGAGTGTAGTGGATAGCACACACAGAGTGTAGTGGATAGCACACACAGAGAGTGTAGTGGATAGCACACACACACAGAGAGAGTAGTGGATAGCACACACACAGAGTGTAGTGGATAGCACATACGGAGAGAGTAGTGGATAGCACACACAGAGTGTAGTGGATAGCACACACACAGAGTGTAGTGGATAGCACACACGGAGAGTAGTGGATAGCACACACAGAGTGTAGTGGATAGCACACACACAGAGTGTAGTGGATAGCACACACGGAGAGTAGTGGATAGCACACACAGAGTGTAGTGGATAGCACACACAGAGTGTAGTGGATAGCACACACAGAGTGTAGTGGATAGCACACACACAGAGTGTAGTGGATAGCACACAGAGAGTGTAGTGGATAGCACACACAGAGTGTAGTGGATAGCACACACACAGAGTGTAGTGGATAGCACACACAGAGTGTAGTGGATAGCACACACAGAGTGTAGTGGATAGCACACACAGAGTGTAGTGGATAGCACACACACACAGAGTGTAGTGGATAGCACACACACAGAGTGTAGTGGATAGCACACACACAGAGTGTAGTGGATAGCACACACAGAGAGTAGTGGATAGCACACACAGAGTGTAGTGGATAGCACACACAGAGTGTAGTGGATAGCACACACAGAGTGTAGTGGATAGCACATACGGAGAGTGTAGTGGATAGCACACACAGAGTGTAGTGGATAGCACACACAGAGAGTGTGTAGTGGATAGCACACACACAGAGAGTAGTGGATAGCACACACACAGAATGTAGTGGATAGCACACACACAGAGAGTAGTGGATAGCACACACACAGAGTGTAGTGGATAGCACACACAGAGTGTAGTGGATAGCACACACACAGAGTATAGTGGATAGCACACACACAGAGTGTGTAGTGGATAGCACACACGGAGAGTGTGTAGTGGATAGCACACACACAGAGTGTAGTGGATAGCACACACAGAGTGTAGTGGATAGCACACACAGAGAGTAGTGGATAGCACACACACAGAGTGTAGTGGATAGCACACACAGAGTGTAGTGGATAGCACACACAGAGTGTAGTGGATAGCACACACAGTGTAGTGGATAGCACACACACAGAGTGTGTAGTGGATAGCACACACACACAGAGAGAGTAGTGGATAGCACACACACAGAGTGTAGTGGATAGCACACACACAGAGAGAGTAGTGGATAGCACACACACAGAGTGTAGTGGATAGCACACACACAGAGAGAGTAGTGGATAGCACACACACAGAGTGTAGTGGATAGCACACACACAGAGAGAGTAGTGGATAGCACACACACAGAGTGTAGTGGATAGCACACACACAGAGAGAGTAGTGGATAGCACACACACAGAGTGTAGTGGATAGCACACACACAGAGAGTGTAGTGGATAGCACACACAGAGAGTGTAGTGGATAGCACACACAGAGAGAGTGTAGTGGATAGCACACACACAGAGTGTAGTGGATAGCACACACAGAGAGTGTAGTGGATAGCACACACAGAGAGTGTAGTGGATAGCACACACAGAGAGAGTGTAGTGGATAGCACACACACAGAGTAGTGGATAGCGCATACACAGAGTGTAGTGGATAGCACACACAGAGAGAGTGTAGTGGATAGCACACACACAGAGTAGTGGATAGCACACACACAGAGTGTGTAGTGGATAGCACACACACAGAGAGAGTAGTGGATAGCACACACACAGAGTGTAGTGGATAGCACACACACAGAGTGTGTAGTGGATAGCACACACACAGAGAGAGTAGTGGATAGCACACACACAGAGTGTAGTGGATAGCACACACACAGAGAGAGTAGTGGATAGCACACACACAGAGTGTAGTGGATAGCACACACAAAGTGTAGTGGATAGCACACACACAGAGTGTAGTGGATAGCACACACAGAGAGAGTAGTGGATAGCACACACACAGAGTGTAGTGGATAGCACACACACAGAGAGTGTAGTGGATAGCACACACACAGAGAGAGTAGTGGATAGCACACACAGTGTAGTGGATAGCACACACACAGAGTGTAGTGGATAGCACACACAGAGTGTAGTGGATAGCACACACACAGAGTGTAGTGGATAGCACACACACAGAGTGTAGTGGATAGCACACACACAGAGAGAGTAGTGGATAGCACACACAGTGTAGTGGATAGCACACACAGAGAGAGTAGTGGATAGCACACACACAGAGAGAGTAGTGGATAGCACACACAGTGTAGTGGATAGCACACACAGAGTGTAGTGGATAGCACACACAGAGTGTAGTGGATAGCACACACAAAGTGTAGTGGATAGCACACACAGAGTGTGTAGTGGATAGCACACACACAGAGAGAGTAGTGGATAGCACACACACAGAGAGATTAGTGGATAGCACACACACAGAGTGTGTAGTGGATAGCACACACAGAGAGTGTAGTGGATAGCACACACAGAGTGTAGTGGATAGCACACACAGAGAGTGTGTAGTGGATAGCACACACACAGAGAGTGTAGTGGATAGCACACACAGAGTGTAGTGGATAGCACACACAGAGTGTAGTGGATAGCACACACAGAGAGAGTGTAGTGGATAGCACACACAGAGTGTAGTGGATAGCACACACAGAGAGAGTGTAGTGGATAGCACACACAGAGTGTAGTGGATAGCACACACAGAGTGTAGTGGATAGCACATACGGAGAGTGTAGTGGATAGCACACACAGAGAGAGTGTAGTGGATAGCACACACAGAGAGAGTGTAGTGGATAGCACACACACAGAGTGTAGTGGATAGCACACACACAGAGTGTAGTGGATAGCACATACGGAGAGTGTAGTGGATAGCACACACAGAGAGAGTGTAGTGGATAGCACACACAGAGAGAGTGTAGTGGATAGCACACACACAGAGAGTGTAGTGGATAGCACATACGGAGAGTGTAGTGGATAGCACACACAGAGAGAGTGTAGTGGATAGCACACACACAGAGTGTAGTGGATAGCACACACAGAGTGTAGTGGATAGCACATACGGAGAGTGTAGTGGATAGCACACACACAGAGTGTAGTGGATAGCACACACACAGAGTGTAGTGGATAGCACACACAGAGTGTAGTGGATAGCACATACGGAGAGTGTAGTGGATAGCACACACAGAGAGTGTAGTGGATAGCACACACACAGAGTGTAGTGGATAGCACACACAGAGTGTAGTGGATAGCACATACGGAGAGTGTAGTGGATAGCACACACACAGAGTGTAGTGGATAGCGCACACAGAGTGTAGTGGATAGCACATACGGAGAGTGTAGTGGATAGCACACACAGAGTGTAGTGGATAGCACACACAGAGTGTAGTGGATAGCACACACAGAGTGTAGTGGATAGCACACACAGAGTGTAGTGGATAGCACATACGGAGAGTGTAGTGGATAGCACACACAGAGTGTAGTGGATAGCACACACAGAGTGTAGTGGATAGCACATACGGAGAGTGTAGTGGATAGCACACACAGAGTGTAGTGGATAGCACACACACAGAGTGTAGTGGATAGCACACACAGAGTGTAGTGGATAGCACACACACAGAGTGTAGTGGATAGCACACACAGAGTGTGTAGTGGATAGCACACACAGAGTGTGTAGTGGATAGCACACACAGAGTGTAGTGGATAGCACACACACAGAGTGTAGTGGATAGCACACACAGAGTGTAGTGGATAGCACACACACAGAGTGTGTAGTGGATAGCACACACACAGAGTGTAGTGGATAGCACACACAGAGTGTGTAGTGGATAGCACACACAGAGTGTGTAGTGGATAGCACACACAGAGTGTAGTGGATAGCACACACACAGAGTGTGTAGTGGATAGCACACACAGAGTGTAGTGGATAGCACACACACAGAGTGTGTAGTGGATAGCACACACAGAGTGTAGTGGATAGCACACACACAGAGTGTGTAGTGGATAGCGCACACACAGAGAGTGTAGTGGATAGCACACACAGTGTAGTGGATAGCACACACAGAGTGTAGTGGATAGCACACACACAGAGTGTGTAGTGGATAGCACATACGGAGAGAGTAGTGGATAGCACACACAGAGAGAGTAGTGGATAGCACACACAGAGTGTAGTGGATAGCACATACGGAGAGAGTAGTGGATAGCACACACAGAGAGTGTAGTGGATAGCACACACAGAGTGTAGTGGATAGCACACACACAGAGTGTGTAGTGGATAGCACATACGGAGAGAGTAGTGGATAGCACACACACAGTGTAGTGGATAGCACACACACAGAGTGTAGTGGATAGCACATACGGAGAGAGTAGTGGATAGCACACACAGAGTGTAGTGGATAGCACACAGAGAGTGTAGTGGATAGCACACACAGAGTGTAGTGGATAGCACACACAGAGTGTAGTGGATAGCACACACACAGAGTGTAGTGGATAGCACACACAGAGTGTAGTGGATAGCACACACAGAGTGTAGTGGATAGCACACACAGAGTGTAGTGGATAGCACATACGGAGAGTGTAGTGGATAGCACACACAGAGTGTAGTGGATAGCACACACAGAGTGTAGTGGATAGCACATACGGAGAGTGTAGTGGATAGCACACACGGAGAGTGTAGTGGATAGCACACACAGAGAGTGTGTAGTGGATAGCACACACACAGAGAGTAGTGGATAGCACACACAGAGTGTAGTGGATAGCACACACACAGAGTGTAGTGGATAGCACACACAGAGTGTAGTGGATAGCACACACACAGAGAGTAGTGGATAGCACACACAGAGTGTAGTGGATAGCACACACACAGAGAGAGTAGTGGATAGCACACACACAGAGTGTAGTGGATAGCACACACAAAGTGTAGTGGATAGCACACACACAGAGTGTAGTGGATAGCACACACACAGAGTGTAGTGGATAGCACACACAGAGAGAGTAGTGGATAGCACACACACAGAGTGTAGTGGATAGCACACACACAGAGAGTGTAGTGGATAGCACACACAGAGTGTAGTGGATAGCACACACACAGAGAGAGTAGTGGATAGCACACACAGTGTAGTGGATAGCACACACAGAGAGAGTAGTGGATAGCACACACACAGAGAGAGTAGTGGATAGCACACACAGTGTAGTGGATAGCACACACAGAGTGTAGTGGATAGCACACACAAAGTGTAGTGGATAGCACACACAGAGTGTAGTGGATAGCACACACAGAGTGTGTAGTGGATAGCACACACACAGAGAGAGTAGTGGATAGCACACACACAGAGAGATTAGTGGATAGCACACACACAGAGTGTGTAGTGGATAGCACACACAGAGAGTGTAGTGGATAGCACACACAGAGTGTAGTGGATAGCACACACAGAGAGTGTGTAGTGGATAGCACACACAGAGTGTAGTGGATAGCACACACAGAGATTAGTGGATAGCACACACAGAGTGTGTAGTGGATAGCACACACAGAGAGAGTAGTGGATAGCACACACACAGAGTGTGTAGTGGATAGCACACACACAGAGAGAGTAGTGGATAGCACACACAGAGTGTAGTGGATAGCACACACACAGAGTGTAGTGGATAGCACACACAGAGTGTAGTGGATAGCACACACAGAGTGTAGTGGATAGCACACACAGAGAGAGTGTAGTGGATAGCACACACACAGAGTGTAGTGGATAGCACACACAGAGAGTGTAGTGGATAGCACACACAGAGTGTAGTGGATAGCACACACAGAGTGTAGTGGATAGCACACACAGAGTGTAGTGGATAGCACACACAGAGTGTAGTGGATAGCACATACGGAGAGTGTAGTGGATAGCACACACAGAGTGTAGTGGATAGCACACACACAGTGTAGTGGATAGCACACACAGAGTGTAGTGGATAGCACACACACAGAGTGTAGTGGATAGCACACACAGAGTGTAGTGGATAGCACACACAGAGAGAGTGTAGTGGATAGCACACACACAGAGTGTAGTGGATAGCACACACAGAGTGTAGTGGATAGCACACACAGAGTGTAGTGGATAGCACACACAGAGTGTAGTGGATAGCACACACAGAGTGTAGTGGATAGCACACACACAGAGTGTGTAGTGGATAGCACACACAGAGTGTAGTGGATAGCACACACAGAGTGTAGTGGATAGCACACACAGAGTGTAGTGGATAGCACACACAGAGTGTAGTGGATAGCACACACGGAGAGTGTAGTGGATAGCACACACAGAGTGTAGTGGATAGCACACACAGAGTGTAGTGGATAGCACACACACAGAGAGTGTAGTGGATAGCACACACAGAGAGTGTAGTGGATAGCACACACAGAGTGTAGTGGATAGCACACACAGAGAGTGTAGTGGATAGCACACACAGAGTGTAGTGGATAGCACACACACAGAGTGTAGTGGATAGCACACACACAGAGAGTGTAGTGGATAGCACACACACAGAGTGTAGTGGATAGCGCATACGGAGAGAGTAGTGGATAGCACACACAGAGTGTAGTGGATAGCACACACACAGAGTGTAGTGGATAGCACACACAGAGTGTAGTGGATAGCACACACAGAGTGTAGTGGATAGCGCATACGGAGAGAGTAGTGGATAGCACACACAGAGAGTGTAGTGGATAGCACACACACAGAGTGTAGTGGATAGCACACACACAGAGTGTGTAGTGGATAGCACACACAGAGTGTAGTGGATAGCACACACAGAGTGTAGTGGATAGCACACACAGAGTGTAGTGGATAGCACACACAGAGTGTAGTGGATAGCACACACAGAGTGTAGTGGATAGCACACACAGAGTGTAGTGGATAGCACACACAGAGTGTAGTGGATAGCACACACAGAGTGTAGTGGATAGCACACACACAGAGTGTAGTGGATAGCACACACAGAGTGTAGTGGATAGCGCATACGGAGAGTGTAGTGGATAGCACACACACAGAGAGTGTAGTGGATAGCACACACACAGAGTGTAGTGGATAGCACACACACAGAGTGTAGTGGATAGCACACACACAGAGTGTAGTGGATAGCACACACACAGAGTGTAGTGGATAGCACACACACAGAGTGTAGTGGATAGCACACACACAGAGTGTAGTGGATAGCACACACAGAGTGTAGTGGATAGCACACACACAGAGTGTAGTGGATAGCACACACACAGAGTGTAGTGGATAGCACACACACAGAGTGTAGTGGATAGCACACACAGAGTGTAGTGGATAGCACACACACAGAGTGTAGTGGATAGCACACACACAGAGTGTAGTGGATAGCACACACAGAGTGTAGTGGATAGCACACACACAGAGTGTAGTGGATAGCACACACACAGAGTGTAGTGGATAGCACACACACAGAGTGTAGTGGATAGCACACACACAGAGAGTGTAGTGGATAGCACACACACAGAGTGTAGTGGATAGCACACACACAGAGTGTAGTGGATAGCACACACACACAGAGTGTAGTGGATAGCACACACACAGAGAGTGTAGTGGATAGCACACACACAGAGAGTGTAGTGGATAGCACACACACAGAGTGTGTAGTGGATAGCACACACGGAGAGTGTAGTGGATAGCACACACAGAGTGTAGTGGATAGCACACACACAGTGTAGTGGATAGCACACACAGAGTGTAGTGGATAGCACACACACAGAGAGTGTAGTGGATAGCACACACACAGAGAGTGTAGTGGATAGCACACACACAGAGAGTGTAGTGGATAGCACACACACAGAGTGTGTAGTGGATAGCACACACAGAGTGTAGTGGATAGCACACACACAGAGAGTGTAGTGGATAGCACACACACACAGAGTGTAGTGGATAGCACACACACAGAGAGTGTAGTGGATAGCACACACACAGAGAGTGTAGTGGATAGCACACACACAGAGAGTGTAGTGGATAGCACACACACAGAGAGTGTAGTGGATAGCACACACACAGAGTGTGTAGTGGATAGCACACACAGAGTGTAGTGGATAGCACACACACAGAGAGTGTAGTGGATAGCACACACACAGAGAGTGTAGTGGATAGCACACACACAGAGTGTGTAGTGGATAGCACACACAGAGTGTAGTGGATAGCACACACACAGAGTGTAGTGGATAGCACACACAGAGTGTAGTGGATAGCACACACGGAGAGTGTAGTGGATAGCACACACAGAGAGTGTAGTGGATAGCACACACAGAGTGTAGTGGATAGCACACACAGAGAGTGTAGTGGATAGCACACACAGAGTGTAGTGGATAGCACACACAGAGTGTAGTGGATAGCACACACAGAGTGTAGTGGATAGCACACACAGAGTGTAGTGGATAGCACACACAGAGTGTAGTGGATAGCACACACAGAGTGTAGTGGATAGCACACACACAGAGTGTAGTGGATAGCACACACAGAGTGTAGTGGATAGCACACACAGAGTGTAGTGGATAGCACACACAGAGTGTGTAGTGGATAGCACATACGGAGAGAGTAGTGGATAGCACACACAGAGTGTAGTGGATAGCACACACACAGAGTGTAGTGGATAGCACACACAGAGTGTGTAGTGGATAGCACACACACAGAGTGTAGTGGATAGCACACACAGAGTGTGTAGTGGATAGCACATACGGAGAGAGTAGTGGATAGCACACACAGAGTGTAGTGGATAGCACACACACAGAGTGTAGTGGATAGCACACACAGAGTGTGTAGTGGATAGCACACACAGAGTGTAGTGGATAGCACACACACAGAGTGTAGTGGATAGCACACACAGAGTGTGTAGTGGATAGCACACACAGAGTGTGTAGTGGATAGCACACACAGAGTGTGTAGTGGATAGCACACACAGAGTGTAGTGGATAGCACACACAGAGTGTAGTGGATAGCACACACACAGAGTGTAGTGGATAGCACACACAGAGTGTGTAGTGGATAGCACACACAGAGTGTAGTGGATAGCACACACACAGAGAGTGTAGTGGATAGCACACACAGAGTGTAGTGGATAGCACACACACAGAGAGAGTAGTGGATAGCACATACACACAGAGTGTAGTGGATAGCACACACAGAGAGAGTAGTGGATAGCACACACAGAGTGTAGTGGATAGCACACACACAGAGTGTAGTGGATAGCACACACAGAGAGTGTAGTGGATAGCACACACAGAGAGTGTAGTGGATAGCACACACAGAGAGTGTAGTGGATAGCACACACACAGAGTGTAGTGGATAGCACACACAGAGAGTGTAGTGGATAGCACACACAGAGTGTAGTGGATAGCACACACAGAGTGTAGTGGATAGCACACACAGAGTGTAGTGGATAGCGCACACAGAGTGTAGTGGATAGCACATACGGAGAGTGTAGTGGATAGCACACACACAGAGAGTGTAGTGGATAGCACACACAGAGTGTAGTGGATAGCACACACAGAGTGTAGTGGATAGCACACACAGAGAGAGTGTAGTGGATAGCACACACAGAGTGTAGTGGATAGCACACACAGAGTGTAGTGGATAGCACATACGGAGAGTGTAGTGGATAGCACACACAGAGAGAGTGTAGTGGATAGCACACACACAGAGTGTAGTGGATAGCACACACACAGAGTGTAGTGGATAGCACATACGGAGAGTGTAGTGGATAGCACACACAGAGAGAGTGTAGTGGATAGCACACACAGAGAGAGTGTAGTGGATAGCACACACACAGAGAGTGTAGTGGATAGCACATACGGAGAGTGTAGTGGATAGCACACACAGAGAGAGTGTAGTGGATAGCACACACACAGAGTGTAGTGGATAGCACACACAGAGTGTAGTGGATAGCACACACACAGAGTGTAGTGGATAGCACATACGGAGAGTGTAGTGGATAGCACACACACAGAGTGTAGTGGATAGCACACACACAGAGTGTAGTGGATAGCGCACACAGAGTGTAGTGGATAGCACATACGGAGAGTGTAGTGGATAGCACACACAGAGTGTAGTGGATAGCACACACAGAGTGTAGTGGATAGCACACACAGAGAGATTAGTGGATAGCACATACGGAGAGTGTAGTGGATAGCACACACAGAGTGTAGTGGATAGCACACACAGAGTGTAGTGGATAGCACATACGGAGAGTGTAGTGGATAGCACACACAGAGTGTAGTGGATAGCACACACACAGAGTGTAGTGGATAGCACACACAGAGTGTAGTGGATAGCACACACACAGAGTGTGTAGTGGATAGCACACACACAGAGTGTAGTGGATAGCACACACAGAGTGTAGTGGATAGCACACACACAGAGTGTGTAGTGGATAGCACACACACAGAGTGTAGTGGATAGCACACACACAGAGTGTGTAGTGGATAGCGCACACACAGAGAGAGTAGTGGATAGCACACACAGAGTGTAGTGGATAGCACATACGGAGAGAGTAGTGGATAGCACACACACAGAGAGTGTAGTGGATAGCACACACAGAGAGTGTAGTGGATAGCACACACAGAGTGTAGTGGATAGCACATACGGAGAGAGTAGTGGATAGCACACACAGAGAGTGTAGTGGATAGCACACACAGAGTGTAGTGGATAGCACACACACAGAGTGTGTAGTGGATAGCACATACGGAGAGAGTAGTGGATAGCACACACAGAGAGAGTAGTGGATAGCACACACAGAGTGTAGTGGATAGCACATACGGAGAGAGTAGTGGATAGCACACACAGAGAGTGTAGTGGATAGCACACACAGAGTGTAGTGGATAGCACACACACAGAGTGTGTAGTGGATAGCACATACGGAGAGAGTAGTGGATAGCACACACAGAGTGTGTAGTGGATAGCACACACACAGAGTGTGTAGTGGATAGCACATACGGAGAGAGTAGTGGATAGCACATACACAGAGTGTAGTGGATAGCACATACGGAGAGAGTAGTGGATAGCACACACAGAGTGTAGTGGATAGCACACACACAGAGTGTAGTGGATAGCACATACGGAGAGAGTAGTGGATAGCACACACAGAGTGTAGTGGATAGCACACACAGAGTGTAGTGGATAGCACACACAGAGTGTAGTGGATAGCACATACGGAGAGTGTAGTGGATAGCACACACACAGAGAGTGTAGTGGATAGCACACACACAGAGAGAGTGTAGTGGATAGCACACACACAGAGTGTAGTGGATAGCACACACACAGAGTAGTGGATAGCACACACACAGAGTAGTGGATAGCACACACACAGAGAGAGTGTAGTGGATAGCACACACACAGAGAGTGTAGTGGATAGCACATACGGCGAGTGTAGTGGATAGCACATACGGAGAGTGTAGTGGATAGCACACACACAGTGTAGTGGATAGCACACACGGAGAGTGTAGTGGATAGCACACACGGAGAGTGTAGTGGATAGCACACACAGAGAGTGTAGTGGATAGCACACACGGAGAGTGTAGTGGATAGCACACACGGAGAGTGTAGTGGATAGCACACACACAGAGAGTGTAGTGGATAGCACACACACGGCGAGTGTAGTGGATAGCACACACAGAGAGTGTAGTGGATAGCACACACACGGCGAGTGTAGTGGATAGCACACACGGAGAGTGTAGTGGATAGCACACACACAGAGAGTGTAGTGGATAGCACACATACGGCGAGTGTAGTGGATAGCACACACAGAGAGTGTAGTGGATAGCACACACACAGAGAGTGTAGTGGATAGCACACACAGAGAGTGTAGTGGATAGCACACACACACAGAGTGTAGTGGATAGCACACACAGAGAGTGTAGTGGATAGCACACACAGAGTGTAGTGGATAGCACACACACAGCGAGTGTAGTGGATAGCACACACAGAGAGTGTAGTGGATAGCACACACACGGCGAGTGTAGTGGATAGCACACACGGCGAGTGTAGTGGATAGCACATACGGAGAATGTAGTGGATAGCACACATACAGAGAGTAGTGGATAGCACACACACAGAGAGTAGTGGATAGCGCACACAGAGATTAGTGGATTATGATCGGGAAATGATACTTGACAAATCTACTGGAATTCTTCGAGGATGTAACTAGTAAAGTTGATGAGGGGGGGAGCCAGTGGATGTGATATATTTGAACTTTCAGAACATTTTTGACAAGGTCCCGCAAAAGAGAATTAAAGTAGAATTAAAGGGTAGCACAGTGGTTAGCACTGTTGCTTCGCAGCACCAGAGTCCCAGGTTCGATTCCTGCTTGGGTCACTGTCTGTGCAGAGTCTGCACCTTCTCTCCGTGTCTGCGTGTGGGTTTCCTCTGTATGCTTCGGTTTCCTCCCACAAGTCCCGAAAGACATGGGGCGCAATTCTCCGCAATGGCCGACGTCGGAGTGAAACCCGGAGTGTTTCACTCCAGCGTCGGATCCCGCTCCTCGCCCCTTATTCCCCCCGCCGGGGGCTAGGAGCGGCGTTGCGAGAAACTCGGCCGCCGGGCCTTGACGCTTGCGTCAAAGCGGCGCGTGAGAATGACGCGGCCGGCGGCGCCTAAGTGACGTCAGCCACGCATGCGCAGGTTGGCCGGCGCCAACCCGCGCATGCGCGGTTGCTGTCTTCCCCTCCGCTGCCCCTCAAGACATAGCGGCTTGATCTTGCGGGGCGGCGGAGGGGAAAGAGTGCGTCTCTTAGAGACTCCGGCCCGACGATCTCTCCATCCCCCACAGGCCCCACACTTACCTGTCACGCGCTGTTCACGCTGGCAGCGACCAGGTGTGGTTGACGCTGGCATGAGCCGGTCGGGTTCGTCAGGCCACTTGGCCCATCCGGGCCGGAGAATCGCCGGTCGCTGTGAAAAACAGCAAGCGGCAATTCTCCGAGCGGCGTGTCGCAAAACGCCAGAGTGGCCCTCCCACGATTCTCCCACCCGGCGGGAGGAGCAGAGAATCGCGCCCATGCTGTTAGGTGAATTGGACATTCTGAATTCTCCCTCCGTGTACCCGAACAGGCGCTGGAATGTGGTGACTCGGGGATTTGAGCCTACTTGTGGCAGTAAAGATTATAAACAAAATAAAAATAAAGTTAGGTGGGAAGGTGAGCTGTGAGGATGCTACAGAGATCCTTCAGTGTGGTTTGGACAAGTTGAGTGAGTGGGCAAATGAATGGCCGATACAGTATAATTGGGATAAATGCAAGATTATCCACTTTTGTGGCTATTATCTGAATGGTCATAAATTAGGAGGGGGGAATGTGCAACGAGACCTGGGTGTCCTCGTACACCAGTCGCTGAAGTTAAGCATGCAGGTGCAGCAGGTGGTAAAGAAGGTAAATGGTATGCTGGCCTTCATTGCGAGAGGTTTAGAGTACAGGAGCAGGGATGTCTTGATGCAATTATACAGGTCACACTTGGAATATTGCATGTGGTTTTGGTCTCCTTATCGGAGGAAGGATGTTCCTGCTCTAGAGGGAGTGCAGCAAAGAATTACCAGACTGATTCCTGGGATGACGGGATGTATGAGGAGAGAATTAATCGGTTAGGATTGTATTCACTGGAGTTCCGAAGAATGATGGGGGATCTTATAGAAACTTATAAAATTCTGACAGGACTGGACAGGGTACGTGCAGGAAGGATGTTCCCGATGCTGGGTGTGTCCAGAACCAGGGTTCACAGTCTGACGATCTCGGGGTCGACCATTTAAGACAGAGATGAGAAATTTCTTCACCCAGAGAGTGGTGATCCTGTGGAATTCGTAACCACAGGAAGTAGTTGAGGCCAAAACATTGTATGGTTTCAAGAAGCAGTTAGAGAACTTGACACGAATGGGATGGAAGGATATGGGAGGAATGCGGGACTAGGCTATTGAATGGGATGATCAGCCCTGATCATAATGAATGATGGAGCAGGCCAAAGGGCCAAATCGCCGCCTCCTGCTCCTATTTTTTATGTTTCTATATATCTCAATTGGATCTCCTTTCATTCTTTTGAACCCGAAATAGCATACGGCTAAACTGCTCACTCTTATTAATACAACTCCCCTCCCCCAAAATCGCTGGAATCAATCTAGTGACCCGCCTCTGAATTGCCTCTAATGCAACTACATTTGTCAAACAAAGAACACAGCACAGGAACAGGTCCTTTGGCCCTGTACCGGTCATGATATCACCCTTGGCCAAAACACTCAGCACTTCCTTCTCCTCAAATAAGGGGACCAAAACTATACACAGTACTCCAGGTGTGTACTCATCAATGTACAGCACGGTAGCATTGTGGATAGCACAATGACTTCACAGCTCAAGAGTCCCAGGTTCGATTCCAGCTTGGGTCACTGTGTATGCGGAGTCTGCACATCCTCCCCGTGTGTGCGTGGGTTTCCTCCGGGTGCTCCGGTTTCCTCCCAAAGATGTGCAGGTTAGGTGGATTGGCCATGATAAATTGCCCTTAGTGTACAAAATTGCCCTTAGGGGGTTACTGGGTTATTGGAATAGGGGGAGGTGGGTAGTGTGCTCTTTCCAAGAGCCGGTGCAGACTCGATGGGCCGAATGGCCTCCTTCTGCACTGTAAATTCTATGAATGTCTTATAATGTCGCAGCAACACTTCCCTACCTTTATACTCAATTCCTTTAGATATAAAGGCAAAAATTTAATTTGCTTTCCTTATTACCTACTGTACCTGCACACGCATTTTCTGTGATTCATGTAGATGTTACACAGAGCACTGTCATCTCATAGGTCATAATGATATGTTACAGAATTTAAAAAAGAGCTGTTGGAACCCCTGGTCTTCCTGATATATATTAATCACCTAGACTTTGGTGAACAGGGCATAATTGCAACATAAGTTAATGCACAAAACTTGGAAGTATTATGAATTGTCAGGAGGATAGTGTTAGGCTTCGAGAGGACAGGCTGGTGGAATGGATTGGCGTATGTCAGATAAATTTAGTGCGAAGAAGAGTGAAGTGATTCATTTCGGAGGAAGAACATGCAGAGACAATATAAAACAAAGGGTTCCATCCTAATAATAATTTTTAATCTTTATTCGTGTCACAAGTAGGCTTACATTAACACTGCAATGAAGTTACTGTGAAAAGCCCCCAGTCGCCACACTCCGGCGCCTTTTCAGTTACACAAAGGGAGAATTCAGAATGTCCAATTCACCTAACAAGCATGTCTTTGGACTGTGGGAGGAAACTGGAGCTCCCGGAGCAGCATCTGTGGAATAGGAAACAGAGTTAATGTTTCAAGTCTGAATTTCAGAGTATTGCAACCAGCTCTCGGCATCACACTTTAGGAAGAATGTGAAGCCATTAGTGGGGGTGATAAAATATTCATGGGAATAATTCCAGGGTTGAGGGACAGGGTTATGTAGATAGTTTGGAGAAGTTGAAACTCTTCTCCTTGAAGAAGGTAGAGAGAAGACTTGACAGAGGTATTCAAAAAGAGACACGCTGTTGAATCTTTATGTGTTGTATTCATCAGGACAGATGCAAGAATACCAAATTTCAAAGGGAACAAGAATTTACACTGCCTGGGAAAAGGGGTGCTGATTGGTTGGCATGTTGGTTCAGATTGGCTGAGATGTTGCCATGAAGAATTCACTAGGGCGCCATTGTCCACTATGCTTTTGTTCAAAAATGGCTGTCTAGAGATAATTCTTTTGCCTGCCGAGGACAGGTCCCCACATATGATCATATGTAGCTTCCTGAGCATGAATTACACTAACTTTAAAAAAAATAAATTTGGAATATCCAATTCTATTTTTTCCAATCAAGGGGCAATTTAGCATGGCCAATCCACCTATCCTGCACATCTTTTGGGCTGTGGGGGCTGAGACCCACGCAGGGATCAAACCCGGCTCGTCGAGACAGCAGTGCTAACCACTGCGCCACCATGCCGCCCAACAATTACATTAACAATTAATTTACCACTCAGACTGTGTTTACTTATGCTCGCAACAACAAGTATTCAAAGTCAAGTCGAGTCTGGTGAGAGTAGATATGGAGAAACCATTCCTATTGACAGAACAATCGAGAACCACAGAGCACAGATTTAAGATAATTGGCAAAAGAAGCAATGTTAAAATGAGGGGGAACTTTTTACACAGCCGGTTGTTAGAATCTGGAATGTACTGCCTGAGTGTGATGGGGGCATGATCAACTGAGGCTTTCAATGGGGAGCTGGTTTATTGTGGGAAAAACAATTGCACAGCAATGGGGGAAAGGCAGTAATGGGACCAGGTGAATTGCTCTTGCACAGAGTCAGCCCAGGCATGATGAGCTGAATGATCTCCTGTGTTGTAACCAATCTACGATTCTATGAAATACTGATGGCCGGAACTTTCCATAGAAGTTGTGACAGAGCATACCTATTGGCAGTATTCAATGGCTCAAGACTACAACCACATTAAGTGGAAGAATATGGTCAAGGGACTAAATGGCCTTCTCCTGTTTTTATTTTCCAATAATGTCTCCCAAAGAATATCTCAAAGTAGGAGGAAATGGTCTGATGAAGTTAGCCAGAGAGATTAGGAAGAGTCACTGAAAATCTCATTGAAAATATGGCATTAGAGAAGGTTTTGAAATGTGAAGAGTAAGGTTGTACAATGAAAGGTTTTAGAGAGAAAACCTTTTCCAGAGAAAAGGAGAAAGATAAGAGGGTATTTTTTAATTAATGGGTGGAACAAAAGGAAGAAGAAATATAAAAAGATTGCAGACAATGTGTGTGGTGGGAATAGAGGTGATTGAATGTATAGGGTGAGGCAGGGTCATGGAGGAATTTGAAGACAAAGAAGAAGAGTGTACATTTAATGTGTGGTGTACAAAGAACGTGTGTATGTTAGTGAGACCATGACATTAATGAGTATTTCGGGGAAAAATGCATTCAGACCTGCAAACAGAAAGCTTAAAAGGACACTTTGCAGGGTGCGATAGCTTTGTTGTCATATATCTCTCCACTCCTATAAGAAAAACACAAAATGCTGGAAATTCTCAGCAGTCCGGCTGAGAGAGAAACATTAATGGTTGATGAACTTTCCTCAAAACCGCTTTTGTACCTGAGTAACGGATTCCCACTTGCTCCCCAATGACACTACGTGCTGTGCACTTGTCATACAGATGAAGAAGCCTTAATTTCAATCTCTGATATTTGCTGAATTGGGTATCTTGGCTGGGCAGCAGCGAGCTGTCAAGAAGCAGAAAATTGCTCAATATTTTCTGCTCTTTATCACCAACTTGAGACTGCCACTGAGCAGTATGGGCACTTAGCCAGCAAAGCTCATTATTATGGCTCAGAAAATAAATGGCAAATGCATTTTTAAAATTTTAATTCCGTCATTACAGATGTTGCTTTCATGCTGCTAACCTCTGAGCCCAAAGCAATAACTGCTCTCCATTCACTCTAATTGCTCTCAATATTTTGTCCCTTAACTTTTGAGATTGGCGTTTCTATTATCAAGCTGTAGATAGTTGGTCCTTATTGAAACATTTTCCACACTTGCACTATTTTCCTGGCTGAGGTCAAACACAAAGTCATCGCATGTTATACCCTAGGAGGGCCTTGCTGTGAGAAATAGGTAAGTAGCAGGAGCAAAGTGCCCTGCTTTTGCCTGCCAGTCTTCAGGTCTCGCGCTGCTATTTCTTTGATTATTGTGCAAGTGCAAAGAGACATAATAACCTCAAGCCTCTTTATATCTTTAGGACCCAATGGGGAAAAGATTGCAGAAATGAATCATAAATGATTACAGAATGAAGGGAATAATGTTAAACCATGGGTATAAATGATTCAATCCTGGAACACTGCACATGTAGCAACTGTTGACAGGGGAAATAAAATGCTGCAGCATGTAAGTAGATCCATAAGTGGGCACTTAAAGCAATGGTGAGACCTTATGTGGAACATTCTGCAAGTGTTACAGGCTACTGGCACAAAAATAGAGACACTGAAAAATGTCAACAAAAATGATGCCAGGTTTCATATCTATAAGGAGAGATTAAAGGTTTAAATATTTTCTCCGGAAAGAAAAGAAAAAAACTATAGTAAATACAATCCAAGTATTTGGATCAATGATAGGGGCAGCACGGTGGTGCAGTGGTTAGCACTGTTGCCTCACGTCATCATGGACCCGGGTTCCATCCCTGTCCCGGTCACTGTCTGTGTGGAATTTGCACATTCTCCCCGTGTCTGCGTGGGTCTTGCCCCCGTCACTCAAAAGATGTGGAATGGAAAATAAAAATTGGAGACTCTAAATGTATATTTTTTAAAATATTTCAAAGTTCCTGGACGCGGGAGAGGTTCCAGTGAATTAGAAAACTTCTAATATAACACCCATATTCAAAAAGGGAGGGAAGCCGAAAGTAGGAAACTATAGACCAGTTAGTTTATTTTTTATTTTAAAAAAAATTAAATTTAGAGTACCCAATTATTTTTTCCAATTAAGGGGCAATTTAGCGTGGCCAATCCACCTATCCTGCACATCTTTTGGGTTGTGGGGGTGAAACCCACGCAGACACGTGGAAAATGTGCAAACTCCTCACGGACAGTGATCCAGAGCCGGGATTCGAACCCGGGTCCTCAGCGCCGTAGGCAGCAATGCTAACCACTGTGCCACCGTGCTGCCCTAGACCAGTTAGTTTAACATGTCATTGGGAAATTGTTAGAATCCATTATTAAGGATGTAATAACAGGACATTTAGAAAGTCAAAACGCAATCCATCAGTCAGCGTGGTTTTATGAAGGGTAAATCATGTTTGACTACTTTTCGCGAGTTTTTCGAAGATGTAACAAGCAAAGTGGATAATGGATATCCTGGAGATGTAGTATATCTGGACTTCCAGAAGGTATTTGAGAAGGTGTCGCACAAAAGGCAGGATCACATGGGATTAGTGGTAATTTATCATCTTGGATAGAAGACTAGCTAACGGACAGAAGACAGAGTCGGAGTTAATGGGTCTTCTTCTGTTTGGCAGGATGTAACTAGTGGGGTGTCACAGGGTTCAGTCTTTGGGCCCCAACATTTACAATATATATTAATGACGTGGATGTAGGGATAGAAGGTTCTACAGCCAAATTTGTAGGTGACACTAAACTGGGTGGGATAGTAAATTGCAATGAAGAAATAAGAAATTTACAAATGGATATAGAAAGGTTACATAAGTGGGCCAAATTTGACAGAAGGAGTTTAATGTGGATAAGTGAGAGGTTATCTAGTTTGGTCGGAAAAATGGAAAGGCAACTTATTATCTATTTGGAGAGAAACTTCACTTTTGTGAATCACAGAAAACTAGTATGCAGGTAATAAGGAAGGAAAATGGAATTTTGGCCTTGTAGAGTATAAAAGTAGGGAAATGTTGCTGCACCTGAACAAGGCATTGGTGAGATCGCACTTGGAATACAGTTGTGTACAGTTTTGGTTCCCATTTTCGAGGCTGGTTGTAGTTGCTTTAAAGGCAGTTCAGAGGTTCACTAGATTGATTCCAGAGATGAGGGGTTTATCTCATGAAAGGAGATTGAGCGATTTAGGCCTATCTCAAGTTTAGAAGAACGAGAGGGAAATCACACAACTTTTTAAGCTGTGGCCTAACCAATGTTTTACACCGCTCCAGTATAACCGCCCTGCTCTTAAACCCAATGCCTCAGCTAATAAAGGCAAGTATACTATATGCCTTCTTTACCACTTGATTCGCCCTGTGTCTGCGTGGGTCTCACCCCCACAACCCAAAAAGGATATGCAGGGTAGGTCAATTGGCCACACTAAATTGCCCCTTAATTGGGGAAAAAAGAATTGGGTACTCTAAATTTATGGGAAAACTAATCGCAATGAACTGGTGTGATAACATCCAAATTCTTCTTCATTTTTAAATGCAAGTGCTATGTTTTCAGACATGCGCTGCAGACTAATCCTCCCAAGCGCTCAACTAGTTTGAGTTAGGATTTCTAGAAACCCTAGATAAAAATAGGCAATGTGTAAATCAAATCTGTACAAGGCAACGCCATGTTGAGAAAGATGGGATAACAGGTGCAAAGCCCCATTGCTTATAAGCAGCTGAAAGCATTTGGAATGGGTTATAAAAACTGCAATCCAAGCCAAGTGTCTGGTTTCAACTTTTTAATTGAACTAATACCATGTTTACTCTTTGTGGTTTTACGTTTATCACAAATGGCATGCTAACTCAGGGGAACTGCACTGCAATGGGAGGCAATACATAGTTTGCAACTACCAAGGTAGCATCGGCCTCGTCCCAGTTTCACTGCCTCACATTCGTTTTATTCAGTATAAACATTATGGAATTAAAATGAGAAGTAGAAACTTAGAATAATTCTATCCTAAAATGAGTAGTCCGGTGGGAATCACATTAGATTCAGTTCTGCAACACCATTTAAACATAGAATCCCTATAGTGCAGGAGGCTATTTGGCCCATCCAATCTGCACCAACCCTCCAAAAGAGCAACTCTACCTCGACTCCTGCCCCGTAACCTAATCTACATTTCTAATTGAAAGTAACCAGGCTGTAGGTCAAAATTGATCAGTTCTTTGTTGTTAAAGATAAATTAAGTGATATTGTGGTCGCTGTGCTGAATGTTCTTCATTTTCAACAACAGAAATTATACATAAATAATGCGACATATATACATTACTTTATGTTCATAGATACCAGAATTGGTGAATTTACACGACGTACATCTTCAATTCACATGTCAAATTTAAAGTTCTCACTGAAGCAAATGAAAGAAGCAATTGGCTCGTCGCCAATAACCATACCAGGCAATGGTTGAAGGCACTGGAAACGGCAAAGGCTACGAGCCCTGACAGTGTTTCAGTAATAGTCATGAAGACTTCTGCTACAGAACTTGCCATATCCCTAGCCAAGATGTTCCAGTACAGCTACAATTCTGGCATTTACCTGACAATATGGAGAATTGGCTGGTCTTGCTGCTGTAGAATGGCTCTTTTTCTTGTCCACACTTAACACCACTGCAATTGGTCATTTATTGCATGATTTATATGTGCAAGAGGTTTCTGCGTGCCTAAATGGTTCCTGTGGTTCATATACCTGCAGATTTGAGCTTATGATTTAACACCATCCAAAACCTTAAAGGAGCTCACTCTCTTATCACCAATACTGTCTTAAATACTTCACTGTTTCAGAAGCTGGCTGAAAACAGTTCCCTTACATAGAATGTACGACAAAGAAACAGGCTGTTAGGCAAAATGATTTATACAGGTCAGAGGTTGGTAATTCTGAGAGTCGCTCACTTCCTCACTCCCCAAAGCCTGACCACCATCGACAACTCACATCAGGGGGGCGATTCTTCGATATTGAGGCCAAGTGTTCGCGCCGTCGTTAACGCCATCGCGTTTCACGACAGTGCGAACAGGGCCCGGACACGACCTATTCGGGGTGCCAGCACGGCGTTGGAGCGGGTCACGCCGCTCCAGCCTCCTTGCATGGTGCCAAATGGGCGCCGGGCAGCTCAGTCCTGCGCATGCGCGGGGAACTTCCTACGCGCGCTGGCCCCGACCCAACATGGCCGTGGCGGGAAGTTTGGGGGGGGGGGGGGGGGGGTGCGCAGGGGAGGCCAACCCGCCGATCGGTGGGCTCCGATCGCGGTTCAGACCCCATCGAAAGGCACTGTAAATTCTATGATTCTAATATTTGTGAGGTTACTGGTTAAGCCAGGAATGTGGCTAAGACACTGAAGGAACTTACTGCATTTCTTGGAATTTTATACGCGATTTCTCATATTAGTCTGTCAAGTACACAGGATCTCTGGTTTATATCACATCCGAAGATTGGCACCTCTGACAATGTAACACCATGGGGTGCCACAGTGTCGGGGACTCGGGTTCAATTCCGGCCTTGGGTGACTGTATGGAGTTTGCACGTTCGGCCCGTGTCTGTGTGAGTTTCCTCCGGGCGCTCTGGTAGGTAGTACTAGGTGTGACTCCAAACAGTGTATGGTTTCCCTCCGATTCCCATAGACTATATTGCGAGGTCAAATGCTAACTTGATGTCACTTCACCCCTTTGAGTTCAGCTCTTTAGACCGTATCTGATCAAATCTGTGATGAGGTCAGGACCTGAGTGGCCCTGGCGGAAGTCAAACTGAGCGTCAGAACAAAGAAACGTACAGCACAGGAACAGGCCCTTCGGCCCTCCAAGCCTGCGCCGACCATGCTGGCCTTCTAAACTAAAATCTTCTACACTTCATGGGTCTGTAACCCTCTATTCCCATCCTATTCATGTATTTGTCAAGATGCCCCTTAACGTCACTTATCGTCCCTGCTTCCACCACCTCCTCCGGCAGCGAGTTCCAGTCACCCACTACCCTCTGTGTAAAAAGATTTGTCTCATACATCTCCTCTAAACCTTGCCCCTCGTACCTTAAACCTATGCCCCCTAGTAATTGACCCCTCTACCCTGGGAAAAAGTCTTTGACTATCCACTCTGTCTATGCCCCTCATAATTTTGTAGACCTCTATCAGGTCGCCCCTCAACCTCCGTCGTTCCAGTGAGAACAAACAGAGTTTATTCAACCTCTCCTCATAGGTAATGCCCTCCATACCAGAAGACATCCTGGTAAATCTCTTTTGCACCCTCTCTAAAGCCTCCACATCCTTCTGGTAGTGTGGCGACCAGAATTGAACACTACACTCCAAGTGTGGCTAGACTAAGGTTCTATACAGTTGCAACATGACTTGCCAATTTTTATACTCAATGCCCCGGCCAATGACTTGCCAATTTTTATACTCAATACCCCGACCAATGAAGGCAAGCATGCTGTATGCCTTCTTGACTACCTCCTCCACCTGTGTTGCCCCTTTCAGTGACCTGTGGACATGTACACCAAGATCTCTCTGACTATAAATACCCTTGAGGGTTCTACCATTCACTGTATATTCCCTACCTGCATTCGACCTTCCAAAATGCATTACCTCACATTTGTCCGGATTAAACTTCATCTGCCATCTCTCCGTCCAAGTCTCCAAATGATCAGTGAGCCAGTTATTTCGGAGTAAGTGCTGCTTGATAGCATTGTCACTAACCCCTGCCATTACTGATTGATAGACTGATGGTTGAATTTGGATTTGTCCTGCCTTTTAGGTGCAAGACATATCTGGGCAATTTTGCTCATTGCCAGATAGATGCCAATGTTGTAGCTGTGTTGGAACAACTTGGCTTGGGTCGCAGAAAGTTCTCGATAACAAGTCTTCAGTATTATTGCTAAAATAGCTATTTGCCGCCCATAGTCTCGGCAGCATCCAGTGCCCCCTGCCCGTTCTTTATATGAAATGGGGTGTATTGAATTGGCTGAAGACTGGCATCTATGACATGGAGGATCTCAGGAGAAGATTTAGATCATCCACTTTGCGCTTCGGGGTGAAGATGATTGCAATACTTCAGCCTTGTCTTCTGCACTGATGTGCCAGGCTCCGCCATCATTGAGGATGGGGATAATTGTGGAACTTTGTCCTCTAGTTAACTGCTCAATTATCCACCACTATTCATAATTGGCCGTAGCAGGACTGCAGAGCTTAGGTTTGATCCGTTGGTTGCGAGATCGCGTAGCTGTCTGGCATGCAAGTAGTCTTGCGTTGTCGCTTCACTGGGTTGGCACCTATTTGCAGGTATGTCTGGTGCTGCCCCTGGCATGCATGCCTTCACTTTTCATCGAACCAGGTTGATTGACTGGCTCAACTGTACTGGTAGAGTGGGGGAATTTTCCGCGCCTAAGTCAATGGCAAGTGGTCCACCCAGTTTCTTTCCTTTTTTTAAAGACTTCATAGCGGTTTGATACAACAGAGGTTTGCTAGCCCATTTCAGGGATTAGCTAAGAGTCAACAGCATTGCTCTGGGAGTCACATGCAGGCCAGACCAGTTAAGGGTGGCAGATTTTCTTTCCTAAAGGGCATTAATAAACAGGATGGAGTCTTATGATAATGGTTTAATGGTCACTATAACTGAGGCTAGTTATTAATTCCAGAATAATAAATTGAATTTATGCCTCATGGCACCAAGGACCTGGGTTCAATTCCGGTCCCGGGTCACTGTCCGTGTGGAGTTTGCACATTCTCCCAGTGTCTGCGTGGGCTTCACACACACCAAAGATGTGCAGAGTTGGCGGACTGGCAATGCTAAATTGGCTCTTAATTGGGAAGAAAAAAATTGGGAATTTTAAATTTATAAAAAAAAAATTAAATGAATAAATTTTGAATTCTACCAGCTGCCGTGATGGGATTTGAACACGTGTTCCCAGAGCATCAGCTTGCGTTTTCGGATCACCAGTCCAGTGACATTACCACTACGCTACCGTTTCCCCCACTCAACAAATGTGCCTCATTCAGTGTCACCAGATCAGATTAAGTGATATTTCACCTCTTTGTTGTGGGATCAAGCCCCTGACATTATCCTGTGCCTCCTGACCCATGCTAAAATGTGCTTGACTTTTCAATTTCCACTGATGGAGATTAGCAAGCCTATCAGTTGCATCAAATTACTTTGCGGGGGGGTGGGGGGGGTCAGTACGGTGGCGCAGTGGTTAGCACTGCTGCCTCACGGCGCTGAGTTCCCAGGTTCGGTCCCAGCTCTGGGTCACTGTGTGGAATTTGTACATTCACCCCGTGTTTGTGTGGGTTTTGCCCCCACAACCCAAAACTGTGCAGGGTAGGTGGATTAGCCACGCTAAATTGCCCCTTAAATGGGAAAAATTAATTGGGTACTCTAAAATTAAATTTAAAAAATGACTTTGCAGGAGTTCAAAATGACCCATTACCACCTTCTCAGGCTAACCTGGGATGAACAATAAATGAAACACCCATGCCCCCCGAATAAATGAAAACATTCACAATGAAGGATTACCAGCAAGGACGTATCATTTCTTGTAAAGTTCGACTGTCGCCATGCATGAATCAGAATGCAGTACCCATCTCTGCAGTGGAGATCCTATAGACATAACTTTACTTTCCTGTAACTATCATGATTTCTGGTAAATTTATGTTTGTGTACGATACATCAGCCCTATTGGTGAAGCAGGGCCATTTTTAAAGTCACCTTTTAGATAGGGAAGCAGTATAATTTATTTTTTCCCAGTAGAGATTTCAGTGAAATATTTCAAATTCAAATGTCATCCTCTGGACAAAATTCAAAAATTCAGACTGTATGCAAGTCTCACGGTTTTTTACCTTCTATTGCCAATCAAAGCTGAAAATGTGACTTTCAGGCACATCTTTGACCTGCTTCCTGCAGGCCTGATCCTTGTCATTTCAATCAGCAACAACTTCCATTTATTTCCCCCATGTGGGATATAACTTTATTACAATGCGCCAATCACAGTAAAAGAAGGTAGTAATCAAGCCAAGATTCAAGGCCAGAGCTCCTCCGAACATTCACCTCAATTTTAAATTCATACCTCCTTATACAATCAATTAAAGCAGCAACTTCCTACCATTAGAGATGGCAAGCATACTTTGTATTTTGTCTACAGTACTGATTCCAGCGGCACTATGAAAGGACATGGTGGGCTTTGACAGCAAATTGACACCACACTCCCACTTACTGAAGGATTAGGAATAAGAACAGGAGTAGGCCATTTAGGCAATCAGGCCTGCTCGGT
Source organism: Scyliorhinus canicula (assembly GCF_902713615.1). NCBI lineage: Eukaryota > Metazoa > Chordata > Chondrichthyes > Carcharhiniformes > Scyliorhinidae > Scyliorhinus > Scyliorhinus canicula. Next base: position 15,310,315 of record NC_052151.1, on the reverse strand, counting down.
CATTCGATGAGATTGTGGTTGCTCCACAGCTCAACTCCTTCGGCAAAGCAAAAGTTCATGGTGCCGTTTGAGTGTGAAGCTACATTGTACTGTCCCACTGATTACCTAAAATTCAGAAAACTAACCATTTAGAAACATCAAGATATATTATATTAGAAATATGCTGGCTAACATGCAGAGAGATTTGAAGAGGGAAAGTTTGAACAGGACAGCAGAGAGGCAAAGACATATCAATATTTATAAATAGGCAGTAGAAAGAAGGAATGTTAACATACATAGCAGGTCATTCATCATCTATTCGGATAACTACACCCTTCTATGGATTTCTTAAGGGCAAATCATGTTTAACTAACTTGCTGGGTTTTCTTTGAAGAGGGGTTGCCTCACCGCCTTTAAAAAGTACCTGGATGAGCACTTGGTACATTATAACATTCAAGGCTATGGGCCAAGTGCTGGCAAATGGGATTAGGTAGGCGAGTCAGATGGTTTTCAGGCGTCGGTGCAGACTCGTTGGGCCAAAGGGCCTCTTCTGCACTGTATTATTCTGTTATTCTGTAATAGAGAGGATTGTTGATGTGATGTACATGGACTTCCAAAAGGCATTTGATACAGTGCCACACACAGACTTGTGTGAAACGTTATAGCTCATGGAATAAAAGGGGCAGTAGGAAGGTGGATACAGAATTAACTGGATAATAGGAAACAGCGAGTAATGGTCAATGGGTATTTTTCAGGCTGGAGGAAGATTTGTGGTGATATTCCCCAAAAGCCAGTACAGTGTAAAATTTCAGAAAGACATGGAATGGACAGATAGATAGCTGATTAAGTTCATTATGGAGAAGTGTGAGGTGAGGCATTTTGGCAGGAAGAACACAGACGATATAAAATAAAGGCTCCAAACTGAAGGGTGTGCAAGACCAGAGGGACCTGGGTGTATATGCACCCAAGTCATTGAAGGTGGCCGGACAGGTGGAGTGAGCTGGTAATAAAGCATGTAGTATCCTGGGCTTTATTAATAGTGCCACAGAGTACAACGGAAAGGAGATTATACTGAATTTATATAAGACACGGGATAGACTTTAGCTGGAGTATTGGGTACCTCTGTGTTCAAGCGAAGGCAATCATCCAGCAGAGGGCAGCAGAGCTGAGCCACTGATTGGCTGTTGCGGGGAAAATTTGCATCAGTGCATTGCGGTCACTGTATCCAGAAGGTGTACCTGAGCAAGACACCCTCCGTGTTCAAGTGAAGGCAAGCATCCAGCAGAGGGCAGCAGAGCGAAGCCGCTGATTGGCTGTTGCGGGGAAAATTAGCATCAGTGCATTACGGTCACTGTATCCAGAAGGTGGTTTGTGGAGCAGCTGTTGTCAAGTGACAGTTACCAATGGACTTGGGGGTGCTTTTGCTAACGCTGTTAGGGAGAATTTAAACTAATGTGGCAGGGAGATGGGAACCAAATTAGGAGGTTAGTGGACAGTAAGGGGCCTGTAAAGCCTGTAAGGAACTAGATCATGAAGTTTTCGTGACTAAGGGGAAGAGTAGGCAGGGAGCAGATGATGCAAAGGGACTGGTGGTCGGAGGTGCATTTGTTTTAATGCAAGAAGTGTAGTAGGTAAGGCAGATGAACTTAGGGCTTGGATTAGTACCTGGGAGTATGGTGTTATTGCTATTACTGAGCCTTGATTGAGGAAAGGGCATAATTGGCAACTAAATATCCCAGGATATCGATGCTTCAGGTGGGATACAGAGGGAGGTAAAAGGGGTGGAGGAGTTGCATTACTGGTCAGAGAGGATATCACAGCTGTGCTGAAGGAGGGCACTATGGAGGACTCGAGCAGTGAGGCAATATGGGAAGAGCTCAGAAATAGGAAGGGAGCAGTAACAATGTTGGGGCTGTACTGCAGAACTCCCAACAGCGAGAGTGAGATAGAGGTACAAATATGTAAACAGGTTATGGAAAGATGTAGGAGCAACAGGGTGGTGGTAATAGGAGATTTTCATTTTCTCAACATTGACTGGGATACACTTAGTGTGAGACGTCTAGATGGAGCAGAATTTGTAAGGAGCATCCAGGAGGGTTTTCTGGAGCAATATGTAAATAGTTCAACTCGGGAAGGGGCCATACTGGACCTGGTATTGGGGAATGATCCCGGCCAGGTGGTTGAAGTTTCAGTCGGGGATTACTTTGGGAATAGTGATCACAATTCCGTAAGTTTTAGAATACTCATGGACAAAGACGAGAGTGGTCCTAAAGGAAGAGTGCTAAATTGGGGGCCAACTATACCAAAATTTGGCAGGAGCTGGGGAATGTGGATTGGGAGCAGGTGTTTGAAGGTAAATCCACATTTGAAATGTGGGAGCCTTTTAAGGAAAGGTTGATTAGAGTGCAGGACAGACATGTCCCTGTGAAAATGCGGGATAGAGATGGCAAGATTAGGGAACCATGGATGACAGGTGAAATTGTGAGACTAGCTAAGAGGAAAAAGGAAACATACATAAGGTCTAGGCGACTGAAGACAGACGAAGCTTTGGAAGAATATCAGGAATGTAGGACCAATCTGAAACGAGGAATCAAGAGGGCTAAAAGGGGTCATAAAATATCTTCAGCAAACAGGGTTAAGGAAAATCCCAAAGCCTTTTATTCATATATAAGGAGCAAGAGGGTAACTAGAGAAAGGGTTGGCCCACTCGAGGACAAAGGAGGAAAGTTATGCGTGGAGTCAGAGAAAATGGGTGTGATTCTTAACGAGTACTTTGCATCGGTATTCACCGAGGAGAGGGACATGACGGATGTTGAGGTTAGGGATAGATGTTTGATTACTCTAGATCAAATCGGCATAAGGAGGGAGGATGTGTTGGGTATTCTAAAAGGCATTAAGGTGGACAAGTCCCCAAGTCCGGATGGGATCTAGCCTAGGTTACTGAGGGAAGACTTTGGTTCGGCCATATTTGGGACACTGCATACAGTTCTGGTCCCCACATTACCAAAAGGATGTGGATGCTTTGGAGAAGGTGCAGAGGAGGTTCACCAGGATGTTGCCTGGTATGGAGGGCGCTAGCTATGAAGAGAGGTTGAGTAGATTAGGATTATTTTCATTAGAAAGATGGAGGTTGAGGGGGGACCTCATTGAGGTCTACAAAATCATAAGAGGTATAGACAGGGTGGATAGCAAGAAGCTTTTTCCCAGTGTGGGGGACTCAATTACTAGGGGTTACGAGTTCAAGGTGAGGGGGGTAAAGTTTAAGGGAGATATGCGTGGAAAGTTCTTTACGCAGAGGGGGGTGGGTGCCTGGAACACATTGCCGGCGGAGGTGGTAGAGGTGGGCACGATAGCGTCATTTAAGATATATCTAGACAGATACATGAATGGGCAGGGATCAGAGGGATACAGATCCTTAGAAAATAGGCGACAGTTTTAGATAGAGGATCTGGATCGGCGCAGGCTTGGAGGGCCGAAGGGCCTGTTCCTGTGCTGTAATTTTTCTTGTTCTTCTTTGTTCTTTGTGTACAGTTCTGGGTGCCACACTTTAGGAAGTATGCACATGCATTGGTGAGAGGGTAGTAGAGGTTTGCAAGGGATGAGAAACTTCAGTTATGAAGATAGAGTGGAGAAATTGGGACTGCTCGTCTTGGAGAGGAGCAGGTGAAGAGGAGATTTGATAGAGATGTTAAAAATCATGAGGGAGCTGGACAGAGTAGAAATTGAGAAACTGCTCCTGCCATAAAAGGATCGAGAACAAGAGCCTTGTTCCTTTTAATAATTCTATGATTCTTAAAAGGACTAAAATAAAAATCAAGGAGTCTCAAAATAAATCCAACTGTTCTAAAGCCATCATACATATTTGTTCACAATTAGGTACTTTAAAAACAGCCGATGCAGAAATGGTAAAATTAGCATTGGTGTAACCTTGGACAGCACAACAATGTGGCTGTTTGATGCTCAGTCGTACATAATATTTACAACACGAAAATAGACCACCCGGCCCAAATGTCCTGGGCCAGTGGTTTATGCTCCTGCCCCAACCCTTCTTCATCCATCACTCTATTGCATGCCCCAAAACAATGTTAGCAGAAGGAATTTTAAAGTTGCCAATTCGATATGCCACAGTGAATATTCACTACAAGGTGCTCTTTTTAATGTAAATAGTGTCCCCGACTTGGGTAAACAGGGCATAATTTCAAGTGACTTAAAACTTAAATTGTAACAGTGAGAGAATATAGATGCAATGGTGTGGAGCTGGAGATGGTTGACAACTTCAAATTCCTAGGTGTGCATATCACCAACAATCTGTCCTGGTCCACCCACATTGATGCTCCGACCAATAAAGCACAACAGCGCCTACATTTTCGCAAGAAACTAAGGAAATTCAGCATGTCCACATTAATTCTTACCAATTTTTACAGATGCACCATAGAAAACATCCTATCTGGCTGCATCACAGCCTGGTATGGAAACTGCTCGGCCCAAGAAACTACAGAGTCGCAAACACAGCCCAGTCCATCACGTGATCACCTCCCATCCATTGACGACATCTCCCGTTGCTTTGGGAAAGCCGGCAGTATAATGAAAGACACCTCCCACCCGGCGTATTCACTCTTCCAATTTCTTCCATTGGGCAGGAGATACAGAAGTCTGAGAACACGCACTAACAGATTCAAAAACAGCTTCTTCCCCGCTGTTACCAGACTTTTGATTGACCCTCTTATGGGCTGAACTGATCTCTTCACACATCTTCTCTACTGAGTAGGACTGCACTCCTGTAAGCTTCACCCGATGCCTTTGCCTATGTATTTACATTGTATATATATGTATGCCTGTGTTTTTTTTCATGAATGGAATGATCTGTCTGGACTGTACGCAGAACAATACATTTCTCTGTACATGTGACAATAAAACAAGTACTTTTTTAAAAAAGGGCATGTAGAAACAAAGAGACCGGAGGTTAATCTTGAAGGAGACATCGCATGATGAGAAGGTTCTGGAAAAACAAAATGGAGTCCTAAGCAGCATGGAGTACAAAAGGAAGAACCTTTGTAAATCCTTGTTAAGGCACTAACTGGAGTATTTTGTCCGGTTCAGGGAACTGCGCTTTAGAAAGGATGTGAAGGCCTTAGAGGATGGAGAGGAGATTGACTAGAATGGTACCAAGAAATGCAAGGCTTCAGTAATATGGAGAGATGAGAGAAGTTGGGCAACTTGTTCTTAGAACAGAAGAGGTTAAGGGAAAACGTAACAAAGGTGTTCAAAATCATGAAGAGTTTTGAAAAAGGAATAACTGCTTAAACTGATCACGTGGTTGGTAACACAAGGACACAGAGTTTTGATAATTGGCAAACCAACCAGAGATGATACATACTCGATGGGCCGAATGGCCTCCTTCTGCACTGTAAATTCTAACTATCTATCTATGGAAGAGAGTATGTCCGGGGTACGTGGGGCCCTTAATTACGCTGGTTGCTTTTCCGAGGCAGCGGGAATTATAGATAGTCAATGGATGGGAGGCTGGTTTGCGTGATGGACTGGGCTACATTCACAACCTTTGTAGTTTCCTGCCGTCTTGGCAGAGCAGAATCCATATCAAACTGTGATACAACCAGAGAGAATGCTTTCTATGGTGCAACTGTAGAAGTTGGTGAGAGTCATAGCTGACATGCCAAATTTCCTTAGTCTACTGAATCATTGGTGGGCTTTCTTAATTATAGTGTCGGCATGGAGGGATCAGGACAGGTTGGTAATCTGGACACCTAAAAACTTGAAGCTCTCAACCCTTTCTACTTCTTTCCCATTGATGTGGACAGGGGCATGTTCTCCTCTACGCTTCCTGAAGTTGATGACAATCTCCTTCGTTTTGTTGACATTGAGGGAGAGATTATTGTCGTTGCACCCGTTCATCAGATTCTCTATCTCATTCCTGTACTCTGTCTCATCACTGTTTGAAATCCGACCCACTACAGTGGAATCATCAGCAAATATGAAAATCGAGTTGATGGGGAATTTAGCCACACAGTCATAGGTGTATAAGGAGTCTAGTAGGGGGCTGAGGACACAGCCTTGTGGGGCACCGGTGTTGAGGATGACCGTGGAGGAACTGTTGTTGCCTATCTTTACTGATTGTGATCTGTGGGTTAGAAAGTTCAGGATCCAGTCGCAGAGGGAGGAGCTGAGGCCAAGGCCACGGAGTTTGGAGATGAGTTTCGTAGGAATAATAGCGTTGAAGGCTGAGCTTAGTCAATAAATAGGAGTCTGACATAGGTGTCTTTGTTATCTAGGTGTTCCAGTGTTAAGTGCAGAGCCATGGAGATGGCATCTGCTGTTGACTTGTTGCAGCAGTAGGCGAACTGCAGTGGATCAAGGCAATCCAGAAGGCTTTAGTTGATTTGTGCCATGACTAACGTTTTGAAGCACTTCATAATGATGGATGTCAGAGCCACTGGACGATAGTCATTAAGGCACGCTGCTTGGTACAGGGATGATGGTCATCTTCTTGATGCGGAGAGGGACCTCAGATTTTTGTAAATAGAGGTTGAATACCCCTGCCAGCTGATCCTCGCAAGACCCGAGTGCCCCACCGGGTACCCCATCCGGGCCAGTGGCTCTCCATAGAACTTAAGATATAAGTTCTATATCTTATGAACTTATCAGTCACAGTTAAGACATCGAAGTAGAACTGTGGGAAGAACTGAAATCAAACAGAATCAAGCCTTCGAGAAGGCTGCTCTGACATCTGCAATGGTGACCTCAGATACAAGTTCATCTGAGGTTTCCAGGGCGGAGGGAGTGCTCTTGCTGACCTCTTGCTCAAAGCGGGCATAGGATGCATTGAGATCATCAGGGAGGGGTGCTTTGGAGCCAACAATTTTACATGCCTTCACCTTGTAGCTACTTCCTCAAGTACTCTGGGATGGAGATTATCAGGCCCTGGAGATTTGACCACCTTCAATCCCATTAATATCCCCAAAACGAGTTCTCTACTAATACTGATTTCCCTCATCCCCTCGCTAAATGTTTAGTTTCTCAGAACTTCCTGTACATTATTCATGTCTTCCTTTGTGAAGACAGAAACAAAGAACAAATTTAGTTCCTCAGCCATTTCTTTGTTTCCCATTATGAATTCCCTCATTTCTGACTGTGAGGGGCCTACTTTAGTTTTTGTCAATATTTTTCTCTTTACATATGTACAGAAACTTTTACAGTCAGTTTTTATATTCCCCGCTAGCTAACTTTCATACTCTATTTTCCCCTTTTTAGTACAAGGAAAAAATCTATTTTCTACAGTGAGTTATGATGGTGTTAGGACGCCCTGGGCCCGACGTGGTCAATTCTAGCCCCACTTGAACCGGAGTCGCAACACCAGTGAAATTAAATTTATTTAAATACCCACGATCTCTTGGTTGACTCCAATAAACTACAGTCACCAGATTTGAGCAACCTTTTATTAGGAGCAGTATCTTTAATTAAACAGACAAAAAAGTCTATATCCTAGCCTTTCCCTAACCCTGCCCTCCCCACCCGCCTTTCTGACGTACTGTACACACACAATGAAGAACAAGCTGCTGATTTTGACACACTTAAAAGATCTTCAGCTTGCACCTACAGACAGCAGGCAGCTGGAAAAAAACAACTCCCTTCACTTTGGAGATCGAATCTCAGAAACATCACCCGGCAGGAACAAATCATTGGCTGTTGTTCGGCACAACCCACTGGTTGTCAGTTAATCAATCAAACTGATTTCCTCCAAAACCGTCGACTCGGTGGCGAAGAGTCAGTCTTCTACTTGTCCCAAATACAGAGACTGAGAATTCAGTACCTGGCAAGCAGGCAGTTTTAAACTTCGAGTCTTCTGGTTTCTTTTCTCTACTTAAAGGCACATCCCAATTACTGGGACCAAAACAATAAAAATAAATAAAAGAAACGGGAACAAAGGCATGGAACGCAGCGCTTGAAAAGGTAGTGTCAGTAGATTCAATTGTGATCAATGTAACAAATTGGCATATATGCCAATGTATATATACATTGTATTATCTGTATCTGGTGCAGTCATGTTTTTAAAAGCCTGGGTTATGTATCTGCTACAGGGGACAGCGTGGTGGTGCCAGTGGTTAGCACTGATGCCTCACGGCTCCGAGGACCCGGGTTCGATCCCAGGTCACCGTCCATGTGGAGCTTGTACATTCTCCCCGTGTCTGTGTGAGTCTCACCCAAACAAACCAAAGATGTGAAGGTAGGTGGATTAGGCTTGCTAAATTTCCCCTTAATTGGGAAAAAAAGAATTGGTTAATTTAAATTTATTTAAATCCTGGTTTGAAAGACAGCCAGAAGGTGCAATTAAGATATCATAAAAATAAGATCACCATTCTTTCCAGGCATGCTTCTGTTTATAAGGAGAGGCCTAATGGGATTTTGTTATGATTTCTGGCAAGTAGATATTTAGAGATATTGGGCGTGATCTAATGGGACAAAAACTGAGTCCCATCTGGGGCGTGTTTGAAATGAAAATCGCTTATTGTCACGAGTAGGCTTCAATGAAGTTACTGTGAAAAGCCCCTAGTCGCCACATTCCGGCGCCTGTCCGGGGAGGCTGGTACGGGAATCGAACCGTGCTGCTGGCCTGCTTGGTCTGCTTTAAAAGCCAGCGATTTAGCTGAGTGAGCTAAACCAGCCCCTTTATCGGCATGTCTCCGGTACTGAGAAAGACCCCGCTATTTAACGGCCATTTATTTTGGCCTTGGCGGGATGCCCCGTCGAGGTTGCACTTAAATCATTTCCTGCACTAACCAGCTCAGCGCACTAGTGCAGGAAGTGTATTAGCAGATCAGGGTGCCAAATTTAAAATGCCGTCCCAACATTTCGACCCTCCCTCAACCATCCCCTACACCCAACCTAACTCATACGGGATCTGCAAGCTCCACACCCCACATCTTATGGGAAAGGCACTGAGCCCGGCACCTAGCTCGGGCAACCTGGCACCCAGGCACATGGGCACTGCCAGGCTGGCAGAGCCACCCAGTGCCCAGGTGGCAGCACCAATGTTTCAGGCTGAAGTGCCAAGGTGACTGGGTGCCAGAGGGAGAGCCAGGGGACAACCCTGCTCAGAGCCCGACCACCTGGGCATCTCTAACGGCCTGTAACACCCCCAGGTGCCGTTACACCTGGTCCATGTTTGTGGAAGCCAGTGGTAAATGACACCCCGGCAAGGTCTCCAAGTTTCCGGGCACCGTGAGAATCCAGCACAGACATCTTTTTTCAAAAAGTAAATTCAGAGTTGCCAATTATTTTTCTTTTCCAATTAAGGGGCAATTTAGCGTGGCCAATCCACCTAGCCTGCACATCTTTGGGTTGTGGGGGTGAAACCCACGCAGACACGGGGAGAATGTGCAAACTCCACACAGACAATGACCCAGAGCCTGGATCGAACCTGGGTCCTCAGCGCCGCAGCCCCAGTGCTAACTACTGCACCACATGCCGCCCACTAGCAGCACAGACACCTTTAATGCTAATTCGGATCTCGTCCTCGCTGGGCTTAAACGTAATTAGGTAATGGGATTGGAGTGGGATAAAGATTATGTAATTAACGGGAGGAGCCAGGGCTGTGGTAGGCAGTGAGTTGAATTTAGCTTTGGCTGGAAGCTGTGAGCTGAACAGCAACTTCGGCAGATTCAGCATTAATTTAACAGGACCCCTCTCTCTCTTCAAACCGTCTCTCAAAAGATCTCTCAATCCAAAGGTAGGCAAGTAATCTGTGTTTGCTAACTTTATTTAAAAGTGGTTATTGATTTGTAATGGGTTTTGCTTGATTGGAGATAAAGAGGGTATCGATTAAGAGTTAAAATGTTTCCTTTTATTATTAAGCATTGTCTAACTGGTAATTGTAAGCTATATTTATGTGATGTTATGGTAGTTTAATACTGTGTTCATAATAAAGTTTGTTTTAATATACCATATGCCTATTTGTTTGCATGGAATCACTTCTGGAGCAAAGTAACCTTTCATCACAGTATCCTAGGAAATGTTAGGGTCTGGTCTGGGATTGTAATATAATTTTTAAGTGAACTGGATATAAAGGTGAAGAATTACAGGGCTATCGGAAAGGGTTAGGGGAATGCGACTAATTGGATTGCATGGGCACCCTTGTACTGTATCATTCCTTGATTCTTTAGGGTGGCACCAATACAACACCGGGTGTTTGGGGACATATTTTGAATGTGACTTTCATAGAATCATAGAATTTATAGTGCCACTCGGCCCATCGAATCTGCACTGGCTCTTGAAAAGAGCATCCCGCTTAAGCTCACACCGTAACCCAATAACCCCTCTTAACCCAAGGACAATTTAGGCTAACCTACACATCTTTGGACTCTGGTAGGAAACTGGAGGACCCAGAGAAAACCCACGCAGACATGGGGAGAACGTGCAAACTCCGCACAGACAGTGACCAAAGCCAGGAATCGCACCTGGGACCCTGGAGCTGTCAAGAAACTGTGCTAACCATTGTGCTGCCGTGCCTCTCTGACTTTCTCCAGGATCCAAAGGTTAGCAGTGAATTATGCATACCATTTTAAATAAAGGAAACACTTGCACTAGCGGAGATTACAAATTACCTGGGCACATAACCATGAGCCACTCTGAACCTCAAGTTCCTGGCTTCAGACAGCATCACCTTGGCATGGATGGCACAGTCTGGGATGGCTCTTTGAGAGGCAACAGCAAGGGATTTGCCAGAGCAGCAACGGTAGAAGTACAATTGTTGTCATCCTGAGAGTTTGTGCTTCACAGAAACCCTCAAACACTTGATAATGATAGCAATGGTGATCTTCATTAAAATCCCACAAATTGTCAGGAGGTTACATTCAATTTGTGACTCAGCATTAAATACCAGGCCTTGATGGAGATATTTTGTACACAGATACACCTGCATCTGATTAGATAAACATTATACTAAAAGGACCGGAGAAAAGAATAGATAACATGGGTCAAAACACCAATGTGGAACTGATTCCAACACTTACATGATGTTCTGATTATTATATTATGCAGAAAGGTTGTAGAGGCAGTGGAGAGAGTGCAGAGAAGATTTGCAATGATGAAGCCAGAAATCCTAGATATACTTATCAGGAAATGATTGGCAGCTGGGTCTCTTTTCTCTTGAATTGAGACTATGGGGTGGGTCAATAGAGGACTTTCAAATGATGAAGAAGGGATTGATAGAGTGGTAGAGAGAGAGAGAGAGAGAGAGAGACTGTTTCCGCTTGTGGGGAAGCGCATAACTAGAGGCCATCAATAAAAAATAGGTCAACAAGAAATCCAGTAGAGAATTCAGAAGTTTCTTTATAGTGAGAATGTGGAACTCATGACCACAGGGAGTGGTTGAAGTCGATAGTATAGATGTGGAAGGGGGAGCTAGACAAGCATATGAGGGAGAGGGAATAGAGGCTCACAATGTTAGATTCAGATGTTGAAAGATGGGAGGAGGCTAAAGTGGAGCATAAACGCTATGATGGATCGGTTTAGCTCAGTTGGCTGAACAGCTGGCTTGTGATGGAGAGCGAGGCCAGCAGCGCGGGTTCAATTCCCGTACTGGTTGAGGTTATTCATGAAGGCTCCACCTTCTCAGCATTGCCCATTCGCCCGAGGTGTGGTGATCCTCAGGTTAAATCACCATAGTCAGCTCTCCCCCTTAAAGGGGAAAGCAGCCTCTGGACATCTGGGGCTTTGGAAACTACTTTACTTAAATGGTCACAAAAATCCATAAGAAGGTGCAACTTCTACATTTCTTCTCACAACAATGCCTTTGAGTACCATCAAACTGGAGAGGCCAACAAACTGACCACTGGATAGCAACATGACACGAGCCCTGTTGCCAAGGAGAGGAATTCAAAGCTGCTGTTAGAAATACAGCAAACATTTTGTAAAGGGAGCTCTGACAGTACATGTTTATGTTTAAATGACCTACCCAGCACCATGCAGAGAATTCAATCCCTCTATTCCGCTAGTGTGTGGCTTTTTTTTCTGTAGCAGAGGTGAGAACGCAGACATCAGCAGAATTAAAAATGTTTTGTGTCCCAATATTAATAAAGTTTAATTGTTTTAACGCAGTAGCATCACTGCCCAGACACATCCTATGCAGCTTCGACAGTCCATCACCCTGAATGTATACACATCTCAGCTCAAACCAGACTAGGTCAGTTCCATCTGTCATCGACGATTCAAAGCAGTCTGTGATTTAGCTGCCTTGGCATTATGCTAAGCTAAATATTGCCCAACAGCTTTGCTGCATTTCAAGCAACCTTGGCTTTCAAATCTCTTCTCAAGGATCCACGAGAATTCCTCACTGGTGGGGCATGTAATGCATACCTCATGTGGGTGCAGCTCACTAGTAAAGCAATGTCCAGATAACCATTACAGCAGCTGTTGCTGTTACTTTCTATTAATGTTATAGAAAGCTGGCTGTCAAGGAACTTCCAATGTGAAACTTAACTCTGCTGGCAAGCAAAAGTGCCTTTCCTACCTTAGTCCTAAACACAACCACTGACCTCAATAACCAACAGATTGCTGAACAGGTTCCCCAACTTAAAGTTATCCCTATAAAACTAAAACTTACTGCCATAGTATGGTGGTCAGGAAGTTAACCTTTTTTTTTTAAAGAGACCTAAAAACATTTGCTAGCTGAACCCCCCCCCCCCCCCCCCCCCCCCCGCCTGAAGCTTGAGTGTATGTCCTGTGCAACAGGAAAAAGGCTGCACACTGGCCACTCTCTCTTGTTAATGCAAAATCGGCACGTTGTCAGGGTTCAGAATATGGAGCTAAAGATGAGGATATTAAGAGGGAGAAGGGAAAGTCAGGCAGAGCTTTGTGGAAGTCCTGTGGAATAAGTTTGTAAGGGGGACAATGAAGTCAACTGCTCAGATGGGGTCAAAAGGCAAGTGCTTTCAGAGAGATAGTATTGAGGGGTATAGTGAAAAGAGTAGGCAAGATCTGGTTTCCAAAAATAATGGATGAACCTGTCACAAACATGTCCTGTCTGTATTCCTGAAAGATCTGCCATTTCCTTTCTTTATCGAGCTCAAACATTTGAACAAATTGAATTTACACAAACAAGGGGCATATATTCAAAGAATTCAGAGGCCCCAGCACCAATATGTTCTGAGAGAGATTGGTATTTGGTCTCCCCCTGCCCCAGCACCATAAAAAAACATACTTGGCTGCCATATTGCTATGATCATGCCATCGTCTCTTCCTGCTCAACATCCTTGTGAGACACTAAGCCTTTAATGAAATGAAAAATGAAATGAAAATCGCTTATTGTCACGAGTAGGCTTCAATGAAGTTACTGTGAAAAGCCCCTAGTCGCCACATTCCGGCACCTGTTCGGGGAGGCTGGTACGGGAATTGAACGTGAACCGTATCGATTGTATTAACAACCTTTAATCTCTGCACATATTAAAATAGAGAATTTGGCAACATTCTAAACATATTACCAACAGAATATTTTTCAATTGAACTTTTACCTTGACAAAGATTTAGTCAGTTACAGCGTAAAAGCAAAATAGTTCAGAACCTTATTCCTTTCATCTTATCATTCTATGGAAAGTCAATTCTCAATCTTCACAATCACACTCTGTGCTGCAAACCAATGTTAACAGGCACCAAACCCGCTAAGCATTCACCAAACTGAAGCCTCAGTTTTCTCCTCTAAATCTTTATGAAGTTTCTGCCCAAATATATGAGGAGGTTTGCCGGTTGTGATGGTAATAGAAGCCAAAAGGTTGGTTAAATATTGTTTTTAAATTATTTTCTGGGATGTGGGCGTCGCTGGCTGGAGCAACATTTATTGTCCATCCCTAACTGCCCTTGAACTGTGTGGCTTGCTGAGCCATTTCAGAAGTCAGTTAAAAGTCAACCACATTGCCGTGGGTCTGGAGTCACACGTAGGCCAGACCAGGAAAGGACTGCAGATTTCCTTTCCTAAAGAGCATTAGTGAACCAGATGGGCTTTTAGGACAATCAATGTTAGCTTCATGATCACCGTTACTGAGACTAGCTTTCAATTCCAAATATATTAATTGAATTTAAGTTCAACCAGCTGCCGTGGTGGTATTTGAACCCATGACCCCAGACCATGAGTCTGGATCTCTGGGTTACTATCCCAGTGATATTACCACTATGCCACATCTCACCAATGTACATTGTGGATTATTTGAAAAATTATTATTTTATGAAAGGATGTTTTATAATAAGTGTTCAGTGGCTCATTTCTCTAATTTTGGAATTGGCACGATTAGAAATAGACCCAATAACGATGCGCATACGCATTAGTTTAAAGTAATCCAAACAACACCAAACTAATTTTAAAATTGTGTATAATTGTGTACATTATCACTGCTCTATAAATTTTTTAGAGAAAACAAACAAATATGTAAGTCAAGTTCCCAAATGATAGTTAATTAAATGATCAATAAAATTATCAAACTATTGTTTGAGATCATCTTACCTGTGCACATAGTGTAACTGATGAACAGAGTCAATGGCCAAAACCATTTCAGCCAGGTAGAACTTTGCCATGTCCTCTGGTAACCGGTCCTCAAATTTGCTGAGTAGAGTTAAAAGGTCTCCTCCAACATAGTAGTCCATCACAAGATACTGAGAACAAAGAGAGATGCAAAAGAACAATAGTGAACAATTGTTCCATTATTATATTTCATTCAATTCCTACCTTAGGTGGCACTTACAATACATCTGTAGCATCTTCTGCTCCAATTCTAAAGCCCTGGAATAAAGCTGTTTGGGTCGCATTTAACTCTGGGAATAGACCTGAAATTCCATAGTGGACAAAATCACACATTGCTGCACTTTTGAATCAGTTCAAGCTCCAGGTTGGTTAGAACAGTGTGTCAGAATTGATGGGTAGCAGCAGATTACCAGAAAGGTAATAGGCTAGGAAGCAGCTGTGGAATGGATACAAGGACATGTGTCATGATATGCAGACACGCAACCAATGGATCATTAGAACAGGACACAACCAATGGGTAATCAGTACACCCAGAAGTGGCATTACCACAAGGGGGCACTACACGACCACTATAAAAAGGACAAGGCACACAGGCTCTGCCTCTTCCACCGCCAGAAACCTAGAGAGCAAGACAGGGTTGATTAACAGCAACATCACACCTTAGCACGTGGTCTAGAGCAAGCTTGTATAGTTAGCAGAGTAGACTGAGTTACTAGAGTCAGAATAGCAGAGTGTCTAACTCATTTAGGAGCATTGTTAATCGCTCAATAAATACGTTGAACTTATCTCAGAGTCTGGAGCATCCTTCAGCAAAGCCGACATCAAGTAGCAGCTCATAACACAACAACGTGTACCCCAATTCCTGGTTTATTCCCTTCAAAATGGTAGCAACGCAGAATGCATTTCATTCAGCTATCTAATGCTCAAGTGTCAGGTTTGCCTTTGGGTACTGCACTACAGGAAATGAGTAACTATCAAGGCTGGCAAAAGTTCTCTTATTGAGACACAGCTTAAAGTTCTTTCACCTTCGACGTGGTGAAACAGCATTTTGACTTGTCTAGTGCCTGTTAAGCTGATGAGAAAATGACCTCCTGCCCCAAGCAGTCCTGGGTTATGAACATTGTGGCTACAAGAGCATGTCAGAAGTTGGGAATTCTCAAAGATTAATTCATCTCCTAACTCCCCAAAAGCCTATCCACCATCTTACAAGACACAAGCCAGGAGTGTAATGGAATACTTTCCACTCGCCTGAATGAGTGCAGCTCCAACAACACTCAAGAAGTTTGACACCATCCAGGATAATTGATTTGCACTCCATCCATCACCTTCAACATTCACTTCCTCCATCACCAACGCAGTGACAGAAATGTGTACCATCTACAAGATGCACTGCAACAACTCAACAAGCCTTCTTCAATACCAGCACCTTAAAACCCCTCGACCTCTACAGCTGAGGGTACAGGCAACACATGCACGAGAACACCAGCACCTGCAAGTTTCCCTCCAAGTCACTCACCATCCTGACTTGGAATAGGATCACTGTTCATTCAATGTTGGGTCAAAGTCCTGGAACTCCCTTCCCAACAGTACGGTGGGGTGTACCTACACACTTACACCACATGAATTGCAGCGGTTCAAGAAGGTTGGTCACCACCACCTTTTCGAGGGCAATTATGGATGGGCAATAAAAATGCTGACCTAGCCAGAGAAGTCCACAACTATGAAAGAATTTTTTAAAAACACGAGAATCTGAAAATTATGGTAACATTTTCAAATCAAAGTTGTGTTTTACAATAGGAATTTCGAGGTCACTATTTCTGTGGTCACTAATTTAATTCATTGCTAACAGTAATGTATTTGCAGGAAAGAAACTTTGACATGTTTGCAAAACCTTAAGCAGTGGA
This sequence comes from Scyliorhinus canicula, assembly GCF_902713615.1. Taxonomy (NCBI): domain Eukaryota; kingdom Metazoa; phylum Chordata; class Chondrichthyes; order Carcharhiniformes; family Scyliorhinidae; genus Scyliorhinus; species Scyliorhinus canicula. Next base: position 15,293,905 of record NC_052151.1, on the reverse strand, counting down.
GAATTTGTTAAGAACCAAAACTTCTTTCATACGGCTTGGGTCAATGTCTGTGCGGAGTCTGCACATTCTCCCCGTGTCTGCATTGGTTTCCTCCAGTCCCGTGCTGGTTAGGTGAATTGGACATTCTGAATTCTCCCTCAGTGTACCCAAACAGGTGCCGGAATATGGCGACTAGGGGCTTTTCACAGTAACTTCATTGCGGTGTTAATGTAAGCCTACTTGTGACAATAATAATAAAGATAATTAAGTACCTTGGGTTTCTAACTCAGTAACTCAAATATCGTGGTTCTCCAACAACATATAAAACGTAATGTAAACCAGACATACACGTACAAAATACATTTCCTAGTCTGTTCCATTCCAAAGTCAGTGAGCTCATTGCTTCTGCTTGCAAACCAACTGCCAACACTCACAGAAGTAAAGTCCTTTTGGAACAGTAGCGAAAGGCAAAAAGACCAATTGTGCTTAACCAAATGTAGAATAATAACTTCAACATTCAACAACAAATCCTGACTTGCATGAGACACATTCTATCCACTTTTACAAGTGGAACAAAGGGCTGCTTTCGCAGATTTCAATCAGCTGACACTATTGGAAAAGAAGGAGGATGCAGTCTGGAACCAAAATTCCTTTCTCATAGAATCAAATAACTATAAAATGCAAAAGCACCGAAAGAACTCATTCAATTAAGATTTGGCTAGAATAATGTAAATCTAATTCTTGTCACTGGCAAACTTGGAGAAAGTGTAAAAACTCTTTTTATACCATTTCTCCAAAATTCAGACCAAAATTGCAGAGACATCAGAAAATTCCTGCGGATATTTTACCCCTAATTCACTACACTTCCTACATTGCTCGGTTTCAATTATTGTATTAATCTCTTTTCTTCAGGCGAAGGTCAAAATCATCTTCAACTGCTTCATCAATGCCTTTCCCTCCAGACGTTCACTGACGATTGCCAAGTATTCAGTACTTTTCGTGACTCCTCAGATTCTGAAGCTGTCGGGCGGGACAGTGGCGCAGTGGTTAGCACTGCTGCTTCATGGCGCCGAGGACCCAGGTTCAATCCCAGCCCCGGGTCACTGTCCATGTGGAATTTGCATGTTCTCCCTGTAACTGCGTGGGTTTCACCCCCACAAACCAAAGATGTGCAGAGTAGGTGGTTTGGCCCTTAATTGGAAAAAAATAATTGGGTACTTATTTAAAAAAAGATCCTGAAGCTGTCCGCATCTGCAGGCAGTAAGATCTGGATAACATTTAGGCTTTGGTTGATAAGTGACACAATAACATTCAGGCCAGGCAATTGTCAGACATTGACTACCTCCAACTAGAGAGAATCTACCATCTCCCCTTCACATTCAAGTCAGGAGTGTTACTGAATACGCTCCACTTGCCTGGATGATACAGCTCTAACAGCACTCAAAAGGTTTAACATCCAGGGCATCCCTCCCTAACAGCACAGTGTGTGTATCCACGCCTCAAGGACTGCAGGGGTTCAAGAAGGCAACTCATCATCACCTTCTGAAGGGCAACTAAAGATGGGCAGTATATGCTGGCCTAACCAGCGATGCTCAAACCCTGCAAAATGTATTTTAAAAAAGCCTCCTCCTCCAGGGAGTTGTTTAATTGTCCACCACCATTCACAGTTGAATGTGGCAGGATTACAGTGCTTACATCTGATCTGTTGATTGTGGAATTATTTAGCTCTGTCTATCACTTACTGCTTATGCTGTGCTACCATTATGTTTCTTCAATCTACACCTTGACTAACATGAGCATCTATGATTAACTTCAATTTTCTTGTGTCTTTGGACGAAAGATATTTACGGATCTGCCTAATTTGGTTTGATTGTGTCCGTTAAAGTTTGCAAGTTAGACTTCTGTAGGGGTGTTGAAGGGTGATAGTCATAGCGTGCACTGAATTTTATCAAAGAACACTGAGGCATAATCAGGAAATAAACGGACTTTTGTCAGAATGCAAGGAATCCCTTTTCAATATCAAAAAAAGAGAGATTATGAGCAATGATACAAAAACAAAGGGTTGGATAGTTCTGATGATACACAAACCAATTTAAACCCCAAAATGTTTAATTAAATTCAATCTCAGAGCTTCTGATTATTTTTCATCAGACTTGCTTCAGATGAATTACTGTTTTTTGAACTTTCCTGCATCATAATCATCTTAAAAGACATAATTTAGCCCTTTAACCCAACGCCTGGATAGCCGTGTGCCAAGACAAGCGGAGGCCTGACAAAAATCACTGTCTCCTATCACCTTGTTCAGTGTTTGCACTGAGTAGTTGGTTTTCCCCTATTTCTGCAACGTCCAGGTACGTTGAAGTCAGCAGAGATAGGCAGTGAAACTATATCGACTGAGGTCAACAACCAGTGGACACAGACTTAAGATAATTGACAAAAGTACCAATAGAGATGAGAATTTTCTTACACAGCAAGTTGCTACAGTCACTGCAATTCACTGCCAAGTAGAGCAATGGATATCAAAACTTTTTAAATCGAATTGGATAGATACTTGATGAGGGAACATTTTCAGGCCTAAGTGGGGAAAATGCATGCGAGTGAAACTGATTGGCTGAGTGGTTCTTTCACGGGGCCATCACGGGCATCAATGGGTGGTATGACCTGCTTCTGTACTATAACAGAAAGAGTGGTAGCAGTTTAGAATTATCTTCTGAAAATGGTAATCGATGCTAGATCAATTGCAAACTTTAAATAAGATTGATAGATTTTTGTTATCCAAATGTGTCAAGGGCTATGAATCAATGGTATATAGATGGAGGTATGTGACGGATCAGCATTGATTTCATTGTGTGGTCGGAAGCTCATTTCAGGACCAAATAAGATAGCAGGACTACAAACAACCTGATTGAGTCTCAGACAGTTACCAGGAAGAGGATGGATTCAGTGTCAATGGACAGCCTATTCTAATTTGCCCGTTTTACATTTTTGGTACAGATCCTAAACTAATTTCCCTTTGTGCTGATTCACTAACCACTAAATCTACAAATCTATATATAATATTGAACATCATAACAGCAGTCACAGAAGTTGTGCCACAGGTTAGCACGGTTATAAAAAAATAAAGCAAACCAAGCATCAAGCTTTATTTCTCGAAGGATGGAATTGAAAAGTGGAGAAGTTATGCTAAACCTTGCCTGGTTAGATCACACAGTGCTGCATGCAGCTCTGATCGCCATAATATAAAAAGGATGTAGGGACACTGCAAAGACGATTTACAAGGATGAAACCAGAAAGGAGTAGATATGCATACGAGGAAAGATTGACAGGTTTGGGTCTCTTTTCTGTTGGAAAAGCTGAGGGGTGACCTGGCTTGATTACTGTCTGTGCGGAGTCTGCACATTCTCCCCGTGTGTGCGTGGGTTTCCTCCGGGTGCTCCGGTTTCCTCCCACAGTCCAAAGATGTGCAGGTTAGGTGGATTGGCCATGTTAAATTGCCCTTAGGTTAGATGGGGTTACTGGGTTACAGGGATGGGGTGGACGTGTGGGCTTAAGTGGGGTGCTCTTTCCGGGAGCCGGTGCAGACTCGATAGGCCGAGTGGCCTCCTTCTGCACTGTAAATTCTATGATAAACAGATACCGTCAGAGATCATGCGGTTTTAAAATTTGTTCACGGTATATGGGCTTTGCTGGCTAGACCTGCATTTACTGTCCATCCCTAAATGCCCTCAAGGACATGGTAGTGGCCAACCTTCTTGAGCTGCTGCAGTCCATCTAGGTGTAGGTACACCCACAATGCTGTTGGGGAGGGAGTTCCAGGATTTTGACTAAGCGACAGTGATACATGTCCAAGTCAGGGTGGTGTATGGCTGGGAGGGGAACTTGCAGATGATGGTGTTCTCAGGTATCTGCTGCCGTTATCTTTCTAGATGGTAGAGGTTGCTGACTTGGAAAATTCTGTCGAAGGAGCCTTGGTGAGTTTGGGGAAGAGCATGTCTACAGGCCATCAATAAAAGATTGCCACCAAGAAACACACTGGAAAATTCAGAAGGATCTTTACCTAAGAGTGATGGAAAAATGGAACTTGCTACGAGATGAAGTGGTGAAAGCAAATAACATAGAGGCACTCAAGTGGAAGTTAGACAAGCATGTGAAGAAAAAGGGAACAGATAGCATATTCCGATCAGTGCAATGAAATGCAGATCGCTTATTGTCACCAGTAGGCTTCAAATGAAGTTACTGTGAAAAGCCCCTAGTCGTCACATTCTGCGCCTGTTCGGGGAGGCTGGTATGGGAATTGAACTGCTGGACTCATTCATGGCTGATATATTTTGCATACCATTCTCCTGCCTTCTCCCCATAACCCCTGATCCCCTTATTAATCAAGAATCTATCTATCTCCACCTTCAAGACACTCGGTGATTTGGCCTCCACAATCTTCTTAATTAATGTTGCACCTTCTCTGTTGCTCAAATGTTAAAATTGTGAAAAATGTAGAGTTATCCATTTGCTGAGTATTTCGGAAATGGTGAGTGATTGGCAAGTGTTGGTGTCCAAAGGGATCTTGGTAACCTTGTTCACAAGTGACTGAAAGCTAATTCAGATGCAGCAAGCAATTTCAAGAAAGACAAATGAGACCACAGAATACAATCATTGAACAGTTACAGCACAGGCGGTGGCCATTTGACCCATTGAGTCCATGCCAGCTCTCTGCAAAAGCAACTCAGCTCATTTTACTCCCATCACTTTTCCCCATAGCCTTGCAAATGTTTTCTATTTAGGTGCTTATCCAATTCCCCTTTCAAAGTCATGATTGAGTCTGCCGTCACCATATTCTCGGGCAGCGCAATCTAGATCCTATCCATTCACTGTATACAAAAGTTTTATCAGTCACCTTTGGTTCTTTTGCCAGTGTCCTCTGGTTCTTGACCCTTCCAGCAATAGATACAATTTCTATCTATTCTGTCTAAACCCCTCATGATTTAGAACATCTCTATCAATCTCCCCTCAGCCTTCTCTTCTCGAACGGGAACAACACCAGCTTCGCCAATCTATCCACATAACTGAAGTTACCCTCTTGCCTGGAATCATTTTCACGTGAATATTTTCAGCATACCCTCCAAAGCCTTTGCATACTTCCTTAAAAGCTGTGCTCTGAATTAGAAACAATAAGGGCAAACCAGTGATTTAAAGATTCATCAGAACTTCACTGTTTTTATTCTCTTGATAAAGCCTGGGATCCAGAATGCCTTTTCAACAACTTTATACCTACACAGTCACCTTTAACGATTTGCCCATGGTCTCTACTTCTGCACCCACTTTAGTATTGTATCTCTTATTTTCAATAGCCTCTCCTCATGCATCTCATTAAGATATATCACTTAACATTACTCTACATTAAATTTCATCTGCTATGTGTCTGCCCATTCTGTCAACCTGTACACGTCCTCATGCAGTCAACCGGTATCCATGTCACAGTTCACAATATTTGCAAGTTATGTCATCTACAAATATTTAAATTGTGCCCTGTACACCCAGGTCTAAGTCTAATGGGAAACCCCATTATAGATCATCTTCTAGTCCGAGAAACAAATGTTCACCACAATTCTCCATGCTGCCACTGTCCCTTTTAGTCTATGATCTTCAACTTTGCTGGCAAGTCTATTATGTGACACTTCAGCAAATGCCTTTTGGAAGTTCACAGGCCGCTTCAACAGCCTTACCTTCATCGACCCTCTGCTACCTCATCAAAAACTCAATCAAATTGGTTAAACACAAATTATCTTTCCCTAATTCATGCTGGCTTTTATTTTCATTTTTTTTTAAAAATCAACTTTGCTATTTAACTATTTGGTGACCATGGAAGTTTCAAACTGCGGAACAGTAAAGGTGCAAGAAACTGATAAATTAACTCAAGGAGTTGGTGCATAATTATTTAAACTTTATGGAGGTACAGTATAAAAGGTGGCATTCTTTGTACAGCCGGCCATATTCTCAACTGGCCAGTCATCTTAAAAGGCAGTCTCCGATCATATTATACCGCAGTATGGGACACAGTTTATTGCTATTCATGCCATCAAATCCTCTTGTTACAGGGTGTTGGGTAGGGGAAGGAAAAGGAGGACCAGGTGAAGGGAAATACTGCTCCACAAAGGAAGAGAAAGGTCAGAGAGGGGACTCGACCCAGACTGCTGCCAGGTACTTCCCTGTCAATGGTTCGGATATAATGACAAAGGCTAATAGAGATCAGACGTCTATATCCTGCAACTAGAAGGTGGTTTGCAATGCAGGGAAGCTAAAGAAGGGAACAAATTATTTTGAAATAAATTTAAAATCAATTAACGTGAAACTGGCACAAAATAAATGACACTCTAGGTTTGAACTCACCAAATAGTTTTCATCCTGGAAGGCATAGTGCAACGTGGTAATCCACTGGCTGTCTCCATTTACCAACACATCCCTCTCCTCTCGAAAGCAGGCAGTCTGTATTAAAAAACAATATTTTAATTTACACAAAATTAGATAATATTAAGAATAGTAGAACATACAAAGACTGAGAAATGTTTACATTGGCTAAAACTTCAATTATTGCTTTTAAGTAACAGGCCAAATCCAACCTAGCCAATTATCAGTCGCCTCTCCATCATCAGCAAAGTGATGGAAGGAGTCACCAACCGCGCTATCAAGCGGCACTTACTCAGCAATAACCTGCTCACGGACACTCAGTTTGGGTTCCGCCAGGGTCACTCAGCTCCTGATCTCATTACAGCCTTTTTTCAAACACGGAAAATACAGTTGAATGCCAGAGGTGAGATGAGAATTAATGCCCTTGACATCAAGGCAGCATTAGACCAAGTATGCAATCAAGGAACCTTAGCTAAACTGGAGTCAATCGGAATGAATGGGAAAAATCTTCACTGGTTGGAGTCATACCTGGCACAAAGGAAGATGGTTGTGGTGGTTGGAGGTCAATCATCTCAACTCCAGGACACCACTGCAGGAGTTCTTCAGGGCAGTGGCCTAGGCCCAACCATCTTCAGCTGCTTCATCAATGACCTCCCTTCCATCATAATGTCAGAGGTGGGAATGTTTTGGATGACTGGACAATATTCAGCAGCATTCATGATTCCTCAGATAATGAAGCAGTCCATGTCCAAATGCAGCAAGACCTAGACAATATCCAGGCTTGGGCTGACAAGTGGCAAGTTACAGTCGTGCCACACAAGTGTCAGGCAATGACCATCTCCTACAAGAGAGAGGATCTAACCATCACACCTTCACATTCAGTGGCATTGCCATCGCTAAATCCCCCACAATCAACATCCTGGGGATTAACATTGATCAGAAACTGAACTTGACTAGCCACATTAATAGTGTGGCGACCAGGACAGGTCAAAGACTAGGAATCCCACAGCGAGTAACTCACCTCCTGACCCCCGCAAAGACTGTCCACCATCTACAAGGCACAAGTCAGGAGTGCCATGGAACACCCTCCACTTGCAGGGAGGAGTACAGCTCCAACAACGCTCAAGAAGCTCGGCACCATCCAGGGCAAAGCAGCGTACTTGATTGTTCCTCCTTCCACAAACATTCAAACCCTCAACCACTGATGAACAGTGGCAGCCGTGTGTACCATCCACAAGGTGAACTGTAGTAACTCACCAAGGCTCCGCAGACAGCACCTTCCAAACCCATGACCACCACCAGCTAGAAGGACAAGAGCAGCAGATACCTGGGAACCCCACCACCTGGAGGTTCCCCTCCAAGTCACTCATCACCCTGACTTTGAAATATATCGCCGCCACTCCACTGTCGCTGGGACAAAATCCTGGAACCCCCTCCATAACTGCACAGTGGGTGCACCTACACATCAAGGACTGCAGTGGTTTAAGAAGGCAGCTCACCACCACCTTCTGAAGGGCAACTAGGGATGGACAATAAATGTTGGTCTAGCCAGAGATGCCCACATCCTGTAAATGAATATTTTAAAAAGGTTAGCTCTGTTGGATGGATGGCTACAGTGAGGTGCAGAGTAACCCGGGATGCGGGGAGGAGGGTGTGTCAAATATTTTGTGAGCCTTTTGATACAAACAGGAAATGTGGTTAGGGTGCTAATGTGAACATCAGCTCATTTTTCCAGGATAAGAGGGAGTGCAGGGTACATGATCAACTAGAGAGTGTTCACACCTCTCAGAGGTGAAGAAATCTAAGGATCAATCAACCTGAGATAGATAAGCTCCTGCATCATTTGGCAGCAAGATAAAGCATCAGACTAGAACAGGCAGAGAACCAAGGCCAAATGATAAATACCATGGCAGACCGAGGCAGGAGGTGAAACCACAATTATTTGGAGAGGTGAGACAGAGATATTGACCTTTGAATTAATAACGAACGTGTATCACATTAAAATTTTCTTTTTCAATTATTTTATTTTGGTCGCAGTCAAAGCAAGTTTCAAATGCAAGAGTGTAATATAAGGTTGGATTGAAAAATGTTTCTGCTTTGAATTATCTGCTATGAGAAAGGAAAATCAGGAACCAACAGACATCCTTAATGGCAAAACAACCACTAGACCAAAGCCAGTTCTCACTCTCTCCACTAAACCAGAGCCTGTTCACTCACTCTCTCCACTAAACCAGAGCCAGTTCTCTCACTCTCCACTAAACCAGAGCCAGTGCTCACTCTCTCCACTAAACCAGAGCCAGTTCTCACTCTCTCCACTAAACCAGAGCCAGTGCTCACTCTCTCCACTAAACCAGAGCCAGTGCTCACTCTCTCCACTAAACCAGAGCCAGTTCTCACTCTCTCCACTAAACCAGAACCAGTTCTCACTCTCTCCACGAAACCAGAGCCAGTGCTCACTCTCTCCACTAAACCAGAGCCGGTTCTCTCTCTCTCTGCTAAATCAGAGCCGGTTCTCACTCTCTCCGCTAAACCAGAGCCAGTTCTCACTCTCTCCACTAAACCAGAGCCAGTACTCACTCTCTCCACGAAACCAGAGCCAGTTCTCTCACTCTCCAATAAACACAAGCCAGTTCTCACTCTCTCCACTAAACCAGAGCCAGTTCTCACTCTCTCCTAAATCAGAGCCAGTTCTCACTCTCTCCACTAAACCAGAGCCAGTTCTCACTCTCTCCACTAAACCAGGGCCAGTTCTCACTCTCTCCACTAAACCAGAGCCAGTTCTCACTCTCTCCACTAAACCAGAGCCAGTTCTCACTCTCTCCACTAAACCAGAGCCAGTTCTCACTCTCTCCACTAAACCAGAGCCAGTTCTCACTCTCTCCACTAAACCAGAGCCAGTTCTCACTCTCTCCACTAAACCAGAGCCAGTTCTCTCACTCTCCACTAAACCCAAGCCAGTTCTCACTCTTTCCACTAAACCAGAGCCAGTTCTCTCAGTCTCCACTAAACCCGAGCCAGTGCTCACTTTCTCCACTAAACCAGAGCCAGTTCCCTCTCTCTCCACTAAACCAGAGCCGGTTCTCTCTCTCTCCGCTAAACCAGAGGCGGTTCTCACTCTCTCCACTAAACCAGAGCCAGTTCTCACTCTCTCCACTAAACCAGAGCCAGTTCTCACTCTCTCCACTAAACCAGAGCCAGTTCTCCCACTCTCCACTAAACCAGAGCCAGTTCTCACTCTCTCCACTAAACCAGAGCCAGTTCTCACTCTCTCCACTAAACCAGAGCCAGTTCTCACTCTCTCCCCTAAACCAGAGCCAGTTCTCACTCTCTCCTCTAAACCAGAGCCAGTTTTCACTCTCTCCACTAAACCAGAGCCAGTTCTCACTCTCTCCACTAAACCAGAGCCAGTTCTCACTCTCTCCCCTAAACCAGAGCCAGTTCTCACTCTCTCCTCTAAACCAGAGCCAGTTTTCACTCTCTCCACTAATCCAGAGACAGTTCTCACTCTCTCCACTAAACCAGAGCCAGTTCTCACTCTCTCCACTAAACCAGAGCCAGTTCTCACTCTCTCCACTAAACCAGAGCCAGTTCTCACTCTCTCCACTAAACCAGAGCCAGTTCTCACTCTCTCCACTAAACCAGAGCCAGTTCTCACTCTCTCCACTAAACCAGAGCCAGTTCTCTCACTCTCCACTAAACCCAAGCCAGTTCTCACTCTTTCCACTAAACCAGAGCCAGTTCTCTCAGTCTCCACTAAACCCGAGCCAGTGCTCACTCTCTCCACTAAACCAGAGCCAGTTCTCGCACTCTCCACTAAACCAGAGCCAGTTCTCACTCTCTCCACTAAACCAGAGCCAGTTCCCACTCTCTCCACTAAACCAGAGCCAGTTCTCACTCTCTCCACTAAACCACAGCCAGTTCCCTCTCTCTCCACTAAACCAGAGCCGGTTCTCTCTCTCTCCGCTAAACCAGAGCCGGTTCTCACTCTCTCCACTAAACCAGAGCCAGTTCTCTCACTCTCCACTAAACCAGAGCCAGCTCTCACTCTCTCCACTAAACCAGAGCCAGCTCTCACTCTTTCCACTAAACCAGAGCCAGTTCTCACTCTCTCCACTAAACCAGAGCCAGTTCTCACTCTCTCCACTAAACCAGAGCCAGTTCTCACTCTCTCCACTAAACCAGAGCCAGTTCTCACTCTCTCCACTAAAGCAGAGCCAGTTCTCTCTCTCCACTAAACCAGAGCCAGTTCTCACTCTCTCCGCTAAACATGAGCCAGTTCTCTCACTCTCTCCACTAAACCAGAGCCATTCTCTCACTCTCCGCTAAACCAGAGCCAGTTCTCACTCTCTCCACTAAACCAGAGCCAGTTCTCACACTCTCCACTAAACCAGAGCCAGTTCTCACTCTCTCCACTAAACCAGAGCCAGTGCTCACTCTCTCCACTAAACCAGAGCCAGTTCTCACTCTCTCCACTAAACCAGAGCCAGTTCTCTCACTCTCCACTAAACCAGAGCCAGTTCTCACTCTCTCCACTAAACCAGAGCCAGTTCTCTCACTCTCCACTAAACCCAAGCCAGCTCTCACTCTCTCCACTAAACCAGAGCCAGTTCTCACTCAATCCACTAAACCAGAGCCAGTTCTCTCACTCTCCACTAAACCAGAGCCAGTTCTCACTCTCTCCGCTAAACCAGAGCCAGTTCCCACTCTCTCCACTAAACCAGAGCCAGTTCTCACTCTATCCACTAAACCAGAGCCAGTTGTCATTCTCTCCACTAAACACAAGCCAGTTCTCAATCTCTCCACTAAACCAGAGCCAGTTCTCTCACTCTCCACTAAACACAAGCCAGTTCTCTCTCTCTCCACTAAACCAGACCCAGTTCTCACTCTCTCCACTAAACCAGAGCCAATTCGCTCTCCACAAAACCAGAGCCAGTGCTCACTCTCTCCTCTAAACCAGAGCCAGTTCTCACTCTCTCCACTAAACCAGAGCCAGTTCTCTCACTCTCCACTAAACCAAAGCTAGTTCTCACTCTCTCCACTAAACCAGAGCCAGCTCTCTCACTCTCCACTAAACACAAGCCAGTTCTCACTCTGTCCACTAAACCCAAGCCAGTTCTCACTCTCTCCACTAAACCAGAGCCAGTTCTCTTACTCTCCACTGAACACAAGCCAGTTCTCACTCTTTCCACTAAACCAGAGCCAGTTCTCTCACGCTCCACTAAACCCAAGCCAGTTCTCACTCTTTCCACTAAACCAGAGCCAGTTCTCTTACTCTCCACTGAACACAAGCCAGTTCTCACTCTCTCCACTAAACCAGAGCCAGTTGTCTTTCTCTCTCCATTAAACCTGACCCAGTTCTCACTCTCTCCACTAAACCAGAGCCAGTTCGCTCTCCACTAAACCAGAGCCAGTGCTCACTCTCTCCACTAAACCAGAGCCAGTTCTCACTCTCTCCTCTAAACCAGAGCCAGTTCTCTCACTCTCCGCTAAACCAGAGCCAGTTCTCACTCTCTCCACTAAACCAGAGCCAGTTCTCACACTCTCCACTAAACCAGAGCCAGTTCTCACTCTCTCCACTAAACCAGAGCCAGTGCTCACTCTCTCCACTAAACCAGAGCCAGTTCTCACTCTCTCCACTAAACCAGAGCCAGTTCTCTCACTCTCCACTAAACCAGAGCCAGTTCTCACTCTCTCCACTAAAACAGAGCCAGTTCTCTCACTCTCCACTAAAACAGAGCCAGTTCTCACTCTCTCCACTAAACCAGAGCCAGTTCTCACTCAATCCACTAAACCAGAGCCAGTTCTCTCACTCTCCACTAAACCAGAGCCAGTTCTCTCACTCTCCACTAAACCAGAGCCAGTTCTCACTCTCTCCGCTAAACCAGAGCCAGTTCCCACTCTCTCCACTAAACCAGAGCCAGTTCTCACTCTATCCACTAAACCAGAGCCAGTTCTCTCACTCTCCACTAAACCAGAGCCAGTTCTCACTCTCTCCACTAAACCAGAACCAGTTCTCTCACTCTCCACTAAACACAAGCCAGTTCTCTCTCTCTCCACTAAACCAGACCCAGTTCTCACTCTCTCCACTAAACCAGAGCCAATTCGCTCTCCACTAAACCAGAGCCAGTGCTCACTCTCTCCTCTAAACCAGAGCCAGTTCTCACTCTCTCCACTAAACCAGAGCCAGTTCTCTCACTCTCCACTAAACCAAAGCCAGTTCTCACTCTCTCCACTAAACCAGAGCCAGCTCTCTCACTCTCCACTAAACACAAGCCAGTTTACACTCTTTCCACTAAACCCAAGCCAGTTCTCACTCTCTCCACTAAACCAGAGCCAGTTCTCTTACTCTCCACTGAACACAAGCCAGTTCTCACTCTTTCCACTAAACCAGAGCCAGTTCTCTCACGCTCCACTAAACCCAAGCCAGTTCTCACTCTTTCCACTAAACCAGAGCCAGTTCTCTTACTCTCCACTGAACACAAGCCAGTTCTCACTCTCTCCACTAAACCAGAGCCAGTTCTCTTTCTCTCTCCATTAAACCTGACCCAGTTCTCACTCTCTCCACGAAACCAGAGCCAGTTCGCTCTCCACTAAACCAGAGCCAGTGCTCACTCTCTCCACTAAACCAGAGCCAGTTCTCACTCTCTCCTCTAAACCAGAGCCAATTCTCACTCTCTCCTCTAAACCAGAGCCAGTTTTCACTCTCTCCACTAAACCAGAGCCAGTTCTCACTCTCTCCACTAAACATGAGCCAGTTCTCAATCTCTCCACTAAACCAGAGCCAGTTCTCACTCTCTCCACTAAACCACATCCAGCTCTCACTCTCTCCACTAAACCAGAGCCAGTTCTCTCACTCTCCACTAAACACAATCCAGTTCTCTCTCTCTCCACTAAACCAGAGCCAGTTCTCACTCTCTCCACTAAACCACATCCAGCTCTCACTCTCTCTGCACTAAACCAGAGCCAGTTCTCACTCTCTCCACTAAACCAGAGCCAGTTCTCACTCTCTCCACTAAACCAGAGCCAGTTCTCACTCTCCACTAAACCAGAGCCAGATCTCACTCTCTCCACTGAACCAGAGCCAGTTCTCACTCTCTCCACTAAACCAGAGCCAGTTCTCACTCTCTACAGAAAACCAGAGCAAGTTCTCACTCTCTCACTAAACCAGAGCCAGTTCGCTCTCCACTAAACCAGAGCCAGTGCTCACTCTCTCCACTAAACCAGAGCCAGTTCTCACTCTCTCCTCTAAACCAGAGCCAGTTCTTACTCTCTCCTCTAAACCAGAGCCAGTTCTCACTCTCTCCTCTAAACCAGAGCCAGTTTTCACTCTCTCCACTAAACCAGAGCCAGTTCTCACTTTCTCCACTAAACCAGAGCCAGTTCTCTCACTCTCCACTAAACACAAGCCAGTTCTCACTCTCTCCACTAAACCAGAGCCAGTTCTCTCACTCTCCACTAAACACAAGCCAGTTCTCTCTGTCTCCACTAAACCAGACCCAGTTCTCACTCTCTCCACTAATCCAGAGCCAGTTCGCTCTCCACTAAACCAGAGCCAGTGCTCACTCTCTCCTCTAAACCAGAGCCAGTTCTCACTCTCTCCACTAAACCAGAGCCAGTTCTCACTCTCTCCAGAAAACCAGAGCCAGTTCTCACTCTCTCCACTAAACCAGAGCCAGTTCTCACTCTCTCCACTAAACCAGAGCCAGTTCTCTCACTCTCCACTAAACACAAGCAAGCTCTCATTCTCTCTACATTAAACCAGACCCAGTTCTCACTCTCTCCACTAAACCAGAGCCAGTTTGCTCTCCATTAAACCAGAGCCAGTGCTCACTCTCTCCACTAAACCAGAGCCAGTTCTCACTCTCTCCTCTAAACCAGAGCCAGTTTTCACTCTCTCCACTAAACCGGAGCCAGTTCTCACTCTCTCCTCTAAACCAGAGTCAGTTCTCACTCTCTCCTCTAAACCTGAGCCGGTTCTCACTCTCTCCACTAAACCAGAGCCAGTTCTCACTCTCTCCACTAAACCTGAGCCGGTTCTCACTCTCTCCACTAAACCAGAGCCAGTTCTCACTCTCTCCACTAAACCAGAGCCAGTACTCACTCTCTCCACTAAACCAGAGCCAGTTCTCACTCTCTCCACTAAACCAGAGCCAGTTGTCTCACTCTCCACTAAACCAGAGCCAGTTCTCACTCTCTCCACTAAACCAGAGCCAGTTCTCACACTCTCCACTAAACCAGAGCCAGTTCTCACTCTCTCCACTAAACCAGAGCCAGTTCTCACTCTCTCCACTAAACCAGAGCCAGTTCTCTCACTCTCCGCTAAACCAGAGCCAGTTCTCACTCTCTCCACTAAACCAGAGCCAGTTCTCTCACTCTCCACTAAACACAAGCCAGCTCTCACTCTCTCCACTAAACCAGAGCCAGTTCTCTCACTCTCCACTAAACACAAGCCAGTTCTCACTCTCTCCACTAAACCAGAGCCAGTTCTCACTCTCTCCGCTAAACCAGAGCCAGTTCTCACTCTCTCCGCTAAACCAGAGCCAGTTCTCACTCTCTCCACTAAACCAGAGCCAGTTCTCACTCTCTCCACTAAACCAGAGCCAGTTCTCACTCTCTCCACTAAACCAGAGCCAGTTCTCGCACTCTCCACTAAACCAGAGCCAGTTCTCACTCTCTCCACTAAACCAGAGCCAGTTCCCACTCTCTCCACTAAACCAAAGCCAGTTCTCACTCTCTCCACTAAACCAGAGCCAGTTCTCTCACTCTCCACAAAACCAGAGTCTGTTCTCACTCTCCACTAATCCAGAGCCAGTTCTCACTCTCTCCACTAAACCAGAGCCAGTTCTCTCACTCTCCACTAAACACAAGCCAGTTCTCACTCTCTCCACTAAACCAGAGCCAGTTCTCTCACTCTCCACTAAACACAAGCCAGTTCTCACTCTCTCCGCTAAACCAGTCAATTCTCACTATCTCCACTAAACCAGTCAATTCTCACAATCTCCACTAAACAAGAGCCAGTTCTCACTCTCTCCACGAAACCAGAGCCAGTTCTCACTCTCTCCACTAAACCAGAGCCAGTTCTCACTCTCTCCACTAAACCAGAGCCAGTTCTCACTCTCTCCACTAAACCAGAGCCAGTTCTCACTCTCCACTAAACCAGAGCCAGTTCTCACTCTCTCCACTAAACCAGAGCCAGTTCTCACTCTCTCCACTAAACCAGAGCCAGTTCTCACTCTTTCCACTAAACCAGAGCCAGTTCTCACTCTCTCCACTAAACCAGAGCCAGTTCTCACTCTCTCCAATAAACCAGAGCCAGTTCTCACTCTCTCCACTAAACCAGAGCCAGTTCTCACTCTCTCCACTAAACCAGAGCCAGTTCTCTCTCTCCACTAAACCAGAGCCAGTTCTCACTCTCTCCGCTAAACCAGAGCCAGTTCTCTCACTCTCTCCGCTAAACCAGAGCCAGTTCTCTCACTCTCCGCTAAACCAGAGCCAGTTCTCACTCTCTCCACTAAACCAGAGCCAGTTCTCTCTATCCACTAAACCAGAGCCAGTTCTCACTCTCTCCACTAAACCAGTCAATTCTCACTCTCTCCACTAAACCAGTCAATTCTCACAATCTCCACTGAACCAGCCAGTTCTCACTCTCTCCACTAAACCAGAGCCAGTTCTCTCTCTCTCCGCTAAACCAGAGCCAGTTCTCACACACTCCACTAAACCAGAGCCAGTTCTCACTCTCTCCACTAAACCAGAGCCAGTTCTCACTCTCTCCATTAAACCAGAGCCAGTTCTCACTCTCTCCACTAAACCAGAGCCAGTTCTCTCACTCTCCACTAAACCAGAGCCAGTTGTCATTCTCTCCACTAAACCAGAGCCAGTTCTCTCACTCTCCACTAAACCAGAGTCAATTCTCACTCTCTCCACTACACCAGAGCCTGTTCACTCACTCTCTCCACTAAACCACAGTCAATTCTCACTCTCTCCACTAAACCAGTTAATTGTCACAATCTCCACTAAACCAGAGCCAGTTCTCACTCTCTCCACTAAACCAGAGCCAGTTCTCACTCTCTCCACTAAACCAGGGCCAGTTCTCACTCTCTCCACTAAACCAGAGCCAGTTCTCACTCTCTCCACTAAACCAGAGCCAGTTCTCACTCTCCACTAAACCAGAGCCAGTTCTCTCACTCTCCACTAAACCCAAGCCAGTTCTCAACTCTTTCCACTAACCCAGAGCCAGTTCTCTCAGTCTCCACTAAACCCGAGCCAGTGCTCACTCTCTCCACTAAACCAGAGCCAGTTCCCTCTCTCTCCGCTAAACCAGAGGCGGTTCTCACTCTCTACACTAAACCAGAGCCAGTTCTCACTCTCTCCACTAAACATGAGCCAGTTCTCACTCTCTCCACTAAACCAGAGCCAGTTCTCACTCTCTCCACTAAACCACATCCAGCTCTCACTCTCTCCACTAAACCAGAGCCAGTTCTCTCACTCTCCACTAAACACAATCCAGTTCTCTCTCTCTCCACTAAACCAGAGCCAGTTCTCTCTCTCTCCACTAAACCAGAGCCAGTTCTCACTCTCTCCACTAAATCAGAGCCAGTTCTCACTCTCTCCACTAAACCAGAGCCAGTTCTCACTCTCCACTAAACCAGAGCCAGATCTCACTCTCTCCACTGAACCAGAGCCAGTTCTCACTCTCTCCACTAAACCAGAGCCAGTTCTCACTCTCTCCAGAAAACCAGAGCAAGTTTTCACTCTCTCACTAAACCAGAGCCAGTTCGCTCTCCACTAAACCAGAGCCAGTGCTCACTCTCTCCACTAAACCAGAGCCAGTTCTCACTCTCTCCTCTAAACCAGAGCCAGTTCTTACTCTCTCCTCTAAACCAGAGCCAGTTCTCACTCTCTCCTCTAAACCAGAGCCAGTTTTCACTCTCTCCACTAAACCAGAGCCAGTTCTCACTTTCTCCACTAAACCAGAGCCAGTTCTCTCACTCTCCACTAAACACAAGCCAGTTCTCACTCTCTCCACTAAACCAGAGCCAGTTCTCTCACTCTCCACTAAACACAAGCCAGTTCTCTCTGTCTCCACTAAACCAGAGCCAGTTCTCACTCTCTCCACTAAACACAAGCCAGTTCTCTCTCTTAACTAAACCAGACCCAGTTTTCACTCTCTCCACTAATCCAGAGCCAGTTCGCTCTCCACTAAACCAGAGCCAGTGCTCACTCTCTCCTCTAAACCAGAGCCAGTTCTCACTCTCTCCACTAAACCAGAGCCAGTTCTCACTCTCTCCAGAAAACCAGAGCCAGTTCTCACTCTCTCCACTAAACCAGAGCCAGTTCTCACTCTCTCCACTAAACCAGAGCCAGTTCTCTCACTCTCCACTAAACACAAGCAAGCTCTCATTCTCTCTACATTAAACCAGACCCAGTTCTCACTCTCTCCACTAAACCAGAGCCAGTTTGCTCTCCATTAAACCAGAGCCTGTGCTCACTCTCTCCACTAAACCAGAGCCAGCTCTCTCTCTCTCCTCTAAACCAGAGCCAGTTTTCACTCTCTCCACTAAACCGGAGCCAGTTCTCACTCTCTCCTCTAAACCAGAGTCAGTTCTCACTCTCTCCTCTAAACCTGAGCCGGTTCTCACTCTCTCCACTAAACCAGAGCCAGTTCTCACTCTCTCCACTAAACCTGAGCCGGTTCTCACTCTCTCCACTAAACCAGAGCCAGTTCTCACTCTCTCCACTAAACCAGAGCCAGTACTCACTCTCTCCACTAAACCAGAGCCAGTTCTCACTCTCTCCACTAAACCAGAGCCAGTTGTCTCACTCTCCACTAAACCAGAGCCAGTTCTCACTCTCTCCACTAAACCAGAGCCAGTTTTCACACTCTCCACTAAACCAGAGCCAGTTCTCACTCTCTCCACTAAACCAGAGCCAGTTCTCACTCTCTCCACTAAACCAGAGCCAGTTCTCTCACTCTCCGCTAAACCAGAGCCAGTTCTCACTCTCTCCACTAAACCAGAGCCAGTTCTCTCACTCTCCACTAAACACAAGCCAGCTCTCACTCTCTCCACTAAACCAGAGCCAGTTCTCTCACTCTCCACTAAACACAAGCCAGTTCTCACTCTCTCCACTAAACCAGAGCCAGTTCTCACTCTCTCCGCTAAACCAGAGCCAGTTCTCACTCTCTCCACTAAACCAGAGCCAGTTCTCACTCTCTCCACTAAACCAGAGCCAGTTCTCGCACTCTCCACTAAACCAGAGCCAGTTCTCACTCTCTCCACTAAACCAGAGCCAGTTCCCACTCTCTCCACTAAACCAGAGCCAGTTCTCACTCTCTCCACTAAACCAGAGCCAGTTCTCTCACTCTCCACAAAACCAGAGTCTGTTCTCACTCTCCACTAAACCAGAGCCAGTTCTCACTCTCTCCACTAAACCAGAGCCAGTTCTCTCACTCTCCACTAAACACAAGCCAGTTCTCACTCTCTCCACTAAACCAGAGCCAGTTCTCTCACTCTCCACTAAACACAAGCCAGTTCTCACTCTCTCCGCTAAACCAGTCAATTCTCACTATCTCCACTAAACCAGTCAATTCTCACAATCT
The DNA here is from genome assembly GCF_902713615.1 of Scyliorhinus canicula. NCBI lineage: Eukaryota > Metazoa > Chordata > Chondrichthyes > Carcharhiniformes > Scyliorhinidae > Scyliorhinus > Scyliorhinus canicula. The sequence continues at coordinate 15,274,926 of NC_052151.1, read as the reverse complement.
CCACTAAACAAGAGCCAGTTCTCACTCTCTCCACGAAACCAGAGCCAGTTCTCACTCTCTCCACTAAACCAGAGCCAGTTCTCACTCTCTCCACTAAACCAGAGCCAGTTCTCACTCTCTCCACTAAACCAGAGCCAGTTCTCACTCTCCACTAAACCAGAGCCAGTTCTCACTCTCTCCACTAAACCAGAGCCAGTTCTCACTCTCTCCACTAAACCAGAGCCAGTTCTCACTCTCTCCACTAAACCAGAGCCAGTTCTCACTCTCTCCAATAAACCAGAGCCAGTTCTCACTCTCTCCACTAAACCAGAGCCAGTTCTCACTCTCTCCACTAAACCAGAGCCAGTTCTCTCTCTCCACTAAACCAGAGCCAGTTCTCACTCTCTCCGCTAAACCAGAGCCAGTTCTCTGACTCTCTCCGCTAAACCAGAGCCAGTTCTCTCACTCTCCGCTAAACCAGAGCCAGTTCTCACTCTCTCTGCTAAACCAGTCAATTCTCACTCTCTCCACTAAACCAGTCAATTCTCACAATCTCCACTAAACCAGAGCCAGTTCTCACTCTCTCCACTAAACCAGAGCCAGTTCTCTCTCTCTCCGCTAAACCAGAGCCAGTTCTCACTCTCTCCACTAAACCAGAGCCAGTTCTCACTCTCTCCACTAAACCAGAGCCAGTTCTCAATCTCTCCACTAAACCAGAGCCAGTTCTCACTCTCTCCATTAAACCAGAGCCAGTTCTCACTCTCTCCACTAAACCAGAGCCAGTTCTCTCACTCTCCACTAAACCAGAGCCAGTTGTCATTCTCTCCACTAAACCAGAGCCAGTTCTCTCACTCTCCACTAAACCAGAGTCAATTCTCACTCTCTCCACTACACCAGAGCCTGTTCACTCACTCTCTCCACTAAACCAGAGCCAGTTCTCACTCTCTCCACTAAACCAGAGCCAGTTCTCACTCTCTCCACTAAACCAGAGCCAGTTCTCACTCTCTCCACTAAACCAGAGCCAGTTCTCACTCTGTCCACTAAACCAGAGCCAGTTCTCTCACTCTCCACTAAACCCAAGCCAGTTCTCAACTCTTTCCACTAACCCAGAGCCAGTTCTCACTCTCTCCACTAAACCAGAGCCAGTTCTCTCACTCTCCACTAAACCCAAGCCAGTTCTCTCACTCTCCACTAACCCAGAGCCAGTTCTCTCAGTCTCCACTAAACCCGAGCCAGTGCTCACTCTCTCCACTAAACCAGAGCCAGTTCCCTCTCTCTCCACTAAACCAGAGCCGGTTCTCTCTCTCTCCGCTAAACCAGAGGCGGTTCTCACTCTCTACACTAAACCAGAGCCGGTTCTCTCTCTCTCCACTAAACCAGAGCCAGTTCTCACACTCTCCACTAAACCAGTCAATTCTCACTCTCTCTGCCAAACTACTTCGCCTTTCCAATCGTAGATCATAGAATTGACAGTGCAGAAGGAGGCCATTCGGCCCAGAGAGTCGGCACCGGCTCTTGGAAAGAGCGCCCAATCCAAGCCCACACCTCCACCCTACCCCCAAAACCCGTTAACCCCACTCAACCAACACTAAGGACAATTTAGGATGGCCAATCCACCTAACCTGCACATCTTTGGACTGTGGGAGGAAACCGGAGCACCCGGAGGAAACCCAGGCACACACGGGGAGAACGTGCAGACTCCGCACAGATAGTGACCCAAGCCGGGAATGGAACCTGGGACCCTGGAGCTGTGAAGCGATTGTGCTAACCACTATGCTACCATGCTGCCCAATCAGTAACGTCAGATTTTTTTCAAACCAAAAAATGAGCGGTACGTCACCACAAACTGCTTGGAACTTTGACAAGTTTTAGCAGCTGGAAAATAGCAGACAGCTAATCTGCTTCAATTATATATTTTTAAAATTGCAATTCAATCTAATTGCTCCATTAGACAAGTTAAAGATAGCTGTACTTGAAATTGGACATCAGGCCAAAGTATTTTTCTTTTTTTTAAGCAGAAACTTGGATCAAATATAGCTCACAACTCTGTCGGCATTCATGATCATCCATCCCACAGCCTGACAATTCCTTGAATATTCGGCTGGTTCTCAGAGACAGAAAAAGGAATTTTTGTTTAACAAGCTATAAAAAAACCTTGCTGACTCCAGGGACAGCATACAAGAACTAATTGCCCCAGGAGTAAAGAAAGGAAAAAGCATGCAAGGTTTAATGTGATACAACAGAACGCAACCTCACAGACAAAATTTACTCCAGGTTTTCAGACAAAGAAACCTCGTCACAGAGGCATTTGTGGTTTTTTCATTATTACACAAAAGGATCTAAATAACAAATATTTCAACAGAAAATAATAATTCTTCCAACAGCCCTGGCAATGATTTCCCGTAGTGTGCCAGGGGACCAGCAGCACTCCACACGTATCAGGGGACCAGCAGCACTCCACTATGATACACACTGCAATATAACTAACTGGATATCAGTAACTCTCCACAATGATACACACTGCAATATAACTAACTGGCTATCAGTAACTCTCCACTATGATTCACACTGCAATATAACTAACAGGCTATCAGAACTCTCCACTATGATACACACTGCATTATAACTAACTGGCTATCAGTAACTCTCCACTATGATACACACTGCAATATAACTAACTGGCTATCAGAACTCTCCACTATGATACACACTGGAATATCACTAACTGGATATCAGAACTCTCCATTATGATACACACTGCAATATAACTAACTGGATATCAGTAACTCTCCACTACGATACACACTGCAATATAACTAACTGGATATCAGAACTCTCCACTATGATACACACTGGAATATAACTAACTGGATATCAGTAACTCTCCACTATGATACACACTGCAATATAACTAACTGGCTATCAGAACTCTCCACTATGATACACACTGGAATATAACTAACTGGATTTCAGTAACTCTCCACAATGATTCACACTGGAATATAACTAACTCAATATCAGGAACTCTTCACAATGATTCACACTAGAATATAACTAACTGGACATCAGTAACTCTCCACAATGATTCACACTGGAATATAACTAACTGGATATCAGTAACTCTCCACTATGATACACACTGGAGTATAACTAACTGGCTATCAGAACACTCCACAATTATTCACACCGGAATATAACTAACAGGATATCAGAATTCACACTGGAGTATAACTAACAGGATATCAGTAACTCTCCACAATGATTCACACTGGAATATAACTAACTGGATATCAGTAACCCTCCACAATGAATAACACTGGAATATAACTAACTGGATATCAGTAACTCTTCACAATGATTCACACTGGAATATAACTAACTGGATATCAGTAACTCTCCACAATGATTCACACTGGAATATAACTAACTGGATATCAGGAACTCTTCACAATGATTCACACTAAAATATAACTAACTGGACATCAGTAATTCTCCACAATGATTCACACTGGAATATAACTAACTGGATATCAGTAACTCTCCACTATGATACACACTGGAGTACAACTAACTGGCTATCAGAACTCTCCACAATTATTCACACTGGAATATAACTAACTGGATATCAGTAACCCTCCACAATGAATAACACTGGAATATATCTAACTGGATATCAGTAACTCTCCACAATGATTCACACGGAATATAACTAACTGGATATCAGTAACTCTCCACAATAATTCACACTGGACTATAACTAACTGGATATCAGGAACTCTTCACAATGATTGACACTGGAATATAACTAACTGCATATCAGTAACTCCTCACAATGATTCACACAAGACTATAACTAACGGGATATCAGTAACTCTCCACAATTATTCACACGGAATGTAACAAACTGGATATCAGTAACTCTCCACAATGATTCACACTGGAATATAACTAACTGGATATCAGTAACTCTCCACAATGATTCGCACTGGAATATAACTAACTGGATATCGTAAGAAGTCTTACAACACCAGGTTAAAGTCCAACAGGTTTGTTTCACACACGAGCTTTCGGAGCACTGCTCCTTCCTCAGGTGAATGATGTAACTGGATATCAGTAACTCTCTACAATGATTTACACTGGAATATATCTAACGGTATATCAGTAACTCTCCACAATGATTCACACTGGAATATAACTAACTGGAGATCAGTAACTCTCCACAATGATTCACACTGGAATATAACTAACTGGATATCAGTAACTCCCCACAATGATTCACACTGGAATATAACTAACTGGACATCAGTAACTCTCCACAATGATTCGCACTGGAATATAACTAACTGGATATCGTAAGAAGTCTTACAACACCAGGTTAAAGTCCAACAGGTTTGTTTCACACACGAGCTTTCGGAGCACTGCTCCTTCCTCAGGTGAATGATGTAACTGGATATCAGTAACTCTCTACAATGATTTACACTGGAATATATCTAACGGTATATCAGTAACTCTCCACAATGATTCACACTGGAATATAACTAACTGGAGATCAGTAACTCTCCACAATGATTCACACTGGAATATAACTAACTGGATATCAGTAACTCCCCACAATGATTCACACTGGAATATAATTAACTGGACATCAGTAACTCTCCACAATGATTCACACTGGAATATAACTAACTGGATATCAGGAACTCTTCACAATGATTCACACTAGAATATAACTAACTGGACATCAGTAACTCCCCACAATGATTCACACTGGAGTATAACTAACAGGATATCAGAATTCACACTGGAGTATAACTAACAGGATATCAGTAACTCTCCACAATGATTCAAACTGGAATATAACTAACAGGATATCAGTAACCCTCCACAATGAATAACACTGGAATATAACTAACTGGATATCAGTAACTCTCCACAATGATTCACATGGAATATAACTAACTGGATATCAGTAACTCTCCACAATAATTCACACTGGAATATAACTAACTGGATATCAGGAACTCTTCACAATGATTGACACTGGAATATAACTAACTGCATATCAGTAACTCCTCACAATGATTCACACAGGACTATAACTAACTGGATATCAGTAACTCTCCACAATGATTCACACTGGTATATAACTAACTGGATATCAGTAACTCTCCACAATTATTCACACGGAATGTAACTAACTGGATATCGTAAGAAGTCTTACAACACCAGGTTAAAGTCCAACACGTTTGTTTCAAACACGAGCTTTCGGAGCACTGCTCCTTCCTCAGGTGAATGATGTAACTGGATATCAGTAACTCTCCACAATGATTCACACTGGAATATAACTAACTGGATATCAGTAACTCTCCACAATGATTGACACTGGAATATAACTAACTGGATATCAGGAACTCTCCGCAATGATTCGCACTGGAATATAACTAACTGGATATCGTAAGAAGTCTTACAACACCAGGTTAAAGTCCAACTGGTTTGTTTCAAACACGAGCTTTCGGAGCACTGCTCCTTCCTCAGGTGCATGATGTAACTGGATATCAGTAACTCTCTACAATGATTTACACTGGAATATATCTAACGGTATATCAGTAACTCCCCACAATGATTCACACGGAATATAACTAACTGGATATCAGTAACTCTCCACAATGATTCACATTGGAATATAACTAACTGGAGATCAGTAACTCCCCACAATGATACACTCTGGAATATAACTAACTGGAGATCAGTAACTCTTCACAATGATTCACACTGGAATATAACTAACTGGACATCAGTAACTCTCCACAATGATTCACACTGGAATATAACTAACTGGATATCAGGAACTCTTCACAATGATTCACACTAGAATATAACTAACTGGACATCAGTAACTCTCCACAATGATTCACACTGGAATATAACTAACTGGATATCAGCAACTCTCCACTATGATACACACTGGAATATAACTAACAGGATATCAGAATTCACACTGGAGTATAACTAACAGGATATCAGTAACTCTCCACAATGATTCAAACTGGAATATAAGGGGCCTCACGGTAGCATGGTGGTTAGCATCAATGCTTCACAGCTCCAGGGTCCCAGGTTCGATTCCCAGCTGGGTCACTGTCTGTGTGGAGTCTGCACGTCCTCCCCGTGTGTGCGTGGGTTTCCTCCGGGTGCTCCGGTTTCCTCCCACCGCCCAAAGATGTGCGGGTTAGGTGGATTGGCCATGCTAAATTGCCCGTAGTGTAAGGTTAATGGGGGGATTGTTGGGTTACGGGTATACGGGTTAAGTGGGTTTAAAAAGTAGGGTGATCATTGTTCGGCACAACATCGAGGGCCGAAGGGCCTGTTCTGTGCTGTACTGTTCTATGTTCTATGTTCTATAACTAACTGGATATCAGTAACCCTCCACAATGAATAACACTGGAATATAACTAACTGGATATCAATAACCCTCCACAATGAATAACACTGGAATATAACTAACTGGATATCAGTAACTCTCCACAATGATTCACACTGGAATATAACTAACTGGATATCAGTAACTCTCCACAATGATTCACACTGGAATATAACTACCGTATATCCTCGCGTATCATGCGACTTCTGAAAACCTAAATTGTAACCTAAATTTGGGGGGGTCGCATGATACGCGAGATCCAAAATTTGCGGGTGTGAAGTGCTGGCCAAGATTAGGCTGTTAGGCTGTTAAGCAGACCGTATCCATTTACGGTAAGTCAAATAGTACCCAGTAGTTAATGAAACTATTATATTTAATTTTGGACATAATGAAATATAAAACAGGAATACATATGTAGGTTAATTAACATTTAATAAAATAAAAACACTATTAAAACAAACTATTACATGTAAACTAAAATCCTTCAAATTCGCTTTCATTGTTATCAGTGTCATCATCAAATAAAGCTTGGAATTCTTCTTCATCGAGGCAGTCGTCATACTGATCATCTTCCAGGTCTTCAATATTTTCATCCTCTTCTCCTGCATCTTCGAATAAAGCATCATCTTCACTTCCATCCAAAGCATTTGCTATTCCACATTTTTTAAATGCTTTAACAATCAAATCTCCATCTATCTCAGCCCATGCTTCTTTTACCCACAAACACAGTAGAGGCAAATCCGGAGCCTTCATATTCCCTCCCTTCGTAAATGATTTTGCTCCTTCCATCATCCAGTCATTCCATTTCTTTCTTATATTGTCTTTAAATGGCTTATTAGTGGATACGAAAAGTGGCTGAACGACACTAGTCAAGCCAGCTGGAACGATTGCTATATCGGTGTTCGATTCGCGAACAGCTTTCACAACAGAATCCACTCGATGTGACCTAAACATATCCCACACAAGTAAACTTTTTTGGCGTCGTAAACAACCTGCTCTTGATTCCCAAACTCTCTTCAGCCAAATCTTGCAGCCATTATCGTTCATCCATCCTTTTTCATGGACATGGACAATGATACAATTTGGAAGTTTTAGTTTGGGCATTAATTTCCGTTTAAAGATAACCATTGGAGGAAGTTTCGTCCCATCTGCCATACACGTTAGTACAACCGTAAAATGTGTCTTTTCATGCCCTGTAGTTTTAATAAAAATACTTTTCTCGCTGACTTTATTAACGGTTGAGTTTGATGGCATATCAAAATTCACGGGTGTCTCATCCATGTTTCCAATGCACGATAACTTATAGCTGTTAGCTTTGCGATGTTTGATTACAAATGTTTGAAAACTAGTCACTTTTTCTTCTAATTCTTTTGGGAGTTTCTGTGCAATTTTTGTTTTTCGTCTTAACACAAAGTCATGTCTTTTCATGAACCGCGTACACCATCCGGGACTTGCAGTAAACACACGAATGCCCATTTTTCTTAAAGCATAAAGTCTTATTTTAGATCGTGTTATAATATAACCATTTTCTCGATTTTCGGACACCCACTTTGATACTTTATCTTCTAACTGCGGCCAATGACATTTCGACCCGCGATTTGCGCATTTATAGGAAGGAGTTTCCTTCAATTTTTCTTTTTGTTTTCTCCAGTTTCGGACACAGCTTTCTTCGACACCAAACAGCTTTGCAGCTTTAACGTTGTTGCTTTGTTCCGCTTCGGCAACAACTTGCAACTTCAATTTGGCAGTATATTTCTTCGCAGATCTTTTCTCCATAGTGGCTAAGGGTAGAATGTATTCGATCGTTGTTATGTGTTACGGTACTTATTACGTGTTAGGTAACTGTTTATTATCGTGATTAGAAACAGCAAAACAGCTGTTTCTCATTCGGTTGTTTACGGCGGAAAGCCTAGCCTAGTGTCATCTGGTATCTCAAAAAAGTGACTCGCATGATACATAAGATATATGATAAAATCATGCTTTGGGGATGAAAATTTAGGGGTCGCATGATACGCGAGATCGCAGGATACGCGAGTATATACGGTAACTGGATATCAGTAACTCTCCGCAATGATTTATTGCATGTCTGTCTTTTGAGGAAACTTTTCAACTTTGAGGTGTTACTGGGATGTTAATGGTGTACTAAATTTATAATTCCTGGCGAACAACCCCTCTAGCCTGGAAAAACAAATGTCATATTTGTGACATGTCAGATATCTGCAGTCTGATCAATTGAATCAATTTTAACACATTTTCAAAGTTTCACGATGATTCACACTAGAATATAACTAACTGGATATCAGTAACTCTCCACAGTGATTCACAGTGGAAAAATAACTAACTGGATATCAGTAACTCCCCACAATGATACACACTGGAATATAACTAACTGGTATTAAGGATCTCTCTGTAATTATTGACACTGAAATATAATTAACTGGATATCAGTAACTCTCCACAATGATTCACACTGGAATATAACTAACTGGAGATCAGTAATTCCCACAATGATTCTCACTGGAATATAACTAACTGGATATCAGTAACTCTCCACAATGATTCACACTGGAATATAATTAACTGGATATCAGTAACTCTCCGCAATGATTCACACTGGAATATAACTAACTGGATACCAGTAACTCTCCACAATGATTCACACTGGAATATAACTAACTGGATATCAGTAACTCTCCACAATGATTCACACTGGAATATAACTAACTGGATATCAGTAACTCTCCGCAATGATTCACACTGGAATATAACTAACTGGATATCAGCAACTCTCCGCAATGATTTATTGCATGTCTGTCTTTTGAGGAAAACGTCCACTTTGAAGTGTTACTGGGATGTTTTTTTTAAAATTTAGATTACCCAATTATTTTTTCCAATTAAGGGGCAATTTAGTGTGGCCAATCCACCCACTCAGCACATTTTTGGGTTGTGGGGGCGAAACCCACGCAGACACGGGGAGAATGGGCAAACTCCACACGGACAGTGACCCAGAGCGGGGATCGAAACTGGGACCTCAGCGCTGTGAGGCAGCTGTGCTAACCACTAGGCCACCGTGCTGCCCTGTTACTGGGATGTTAATGGTGCGATAAATTTATAATTCCTGGCGAACAACCCCTCGAGCCTGGAGAAACTAATGTCATATTTGTGACATGTCAGATATCTGCAGTCTGATCAATTGAACCGATATTAATACATTTTCAAAGTTTCACGATGATTCACACTGGAATATAACTAACTGGATATCAGTAACTCCCCACAATGATTCACACTGGAATATAACTAACTGGATATCAGTAACTCTCCACAATGATTCACACTAGAATATAACTTACTGTGTTTCAGTAACTCTCCACAATGATTCACACTGGAATATAACTAACTGGATATCAGTAACTCTCCACAATGATTCATACGGAATATAACTAACAGGATATCAGTAACTCTCCACTATGATTCACACTGGAATATAACTAACTGGCTATCAGAACTCTCCACAATGATTCACACTGGAATATAACTAACTGGATATCAGTAACTCCCCAAAATGATTCACACTGGAATATAATTAACTGGATATCAGTAACTCCCCACAATGATTCACACTGGAATATAACTAACTGGATATCAGTAACTCTCCACAATGATTCACACTGGAATATAACTAACTGGATAACAGTAACTCTCCACAATGATTCACACTGGAGTATAACTAACTAGAGATCAGTAACTCTCAACAATGATTCACACTGGAATATAACTAACTGGATATCAGTAACTCTCCACAATGATTCACACTGGAATATAACTAACTGGATATCAGTAACTCTCCACAATGATTCACACTGGAATATAACTAACTGGATATCAGTAACTCTCCACAATGATTCACACTGGAATATAACTAACTGGATATCAGTAACTCTCCACAATGACTCACACTGAAATATAACTAACTGGATATCACGAACTCTGCACAATGATTCACACTGGAATATAACTAACTGGATATCAGTAACTCTCCACTATGATTCACACTGGAATATAACTAACTGGATATCAGTAACTCCCCACAATGACTCACACTGAAATATAACTAACTGGATATCACGAACTCTGCACAATGATTCACACTGGAATATAACTAACTGGATATCAGTAACTCTCCACTATGATTCACACTGGAATATAACTAATTGGATATCAGTAACTCCCCACAATGATTCACACTGAAATACAGTAGTCCCCCGTTATACCGCGCTCCGCAATACACGGCGGGGGGGCTTATGGACCCCAACTGTCAGCTTCCCTCTCTGGATCAAAGTGAGCCGGCCGCTAAAATTGACACTGCCGGCTGATTGGAGGGAGATTCAGTGAGAGAGGAGCAGCGTTCCTGGTAAGTTTCTGTGGGTTTCCTAATATGAACTAAGGGAACTAGGTGGTGGGTTATGCAGATTCTATTCATATAGTTCAAGGACCAGGAGAAATTGATGCTGTCAGTTTATTATAGCAATCAAACCTGCAGCCACTGCTGCATATTGGCTCTGCAACTTTTTTTTTGGACCGGAAGCATTGGATAAAACCTTCGATCAGAGTTCTGATAAGAACTTACTTTAGTTGACTGCAGAATGATTACATTATGCTACCATAAGTTAAATATAAGTTAAAGTAAGAAAGTAGCACTTCTAAATTTATTTAAAAATCTATGCATGCGCTTCCCATTGTGAGTCTACGGGGGTCTGATCTCTCCCCCCTCCCCCCGTAGACTCACAATGGGAAGCGCATGCATAGATTTTTAAATAAATTTAGAAGTGCTACTTTCTTACATTAACTTATATTTAACTTATGGTAGCATAATGTAATAATTCTGCAGTCAACTAAAGTAAGTTCTTATCAGAACTCTGATCGAAGGTTTTATCCAATGCTTCCGGTCCAAAAAAAAAGTTGCAGAGCCAATAAGCCCCCCATCGTGGATATCCGTGGCTCGGGTGCAATGCGGGTGGCTGTCTTGGACCCCAACACCCGCGTTATAACGGGGGACTACTGTATAACTAACTGGATATCAGGAACTCTCCACAATGATTCACACTGGAATATAACTAACTGGATATCAGTAACTCCCCACAATGATTCCACTGGAATATAACTAACTAGAGATCAGTAACTCTCCACAATGATTCACACTGGAATATAACTAACTGGATAACAGTAACTCTCCACAATGATTCACACTGGAGTATAACTAACTAGAGATCAGTAACTCTCAACAATGATTCACACTGGAATATAACTAACTGGATATCAGTAACTCTCCACAATGATTCACACTGGAATATAACTAACTGGATAACAGTAACTCTCCACAATGATTCACACTGGAGTATAACTAACTAGAGATCAGTAACTCTCAACAATGATTCACACTGGAATATAACTAACTAGATATCAGTAACTCTCCACAATGATTCACACTGGAATATAACTAACTGGATATCAGTAACGCTCCACAATGATTCACACTGGAGTATAACTAACTAGAGATCAGTAACTCTCAACAATGATTTACACTGGAATATAACTAACTGGATATCAGTAACTCTCCACTATGATTCACACTGGAATATAACTAACTGGATATCAGTAACTCTCCACAATGATTCACACTGGAATATAACTAACTGGATATCAGTAACTCCCCACAATGATTCACACTGGACTATAACTAACTAGAGATCAGTAACTCTCCACAATGATTCACATTGGAATATAACTAACTAGATATCAGTAACTCTCAACAATGATTCACACTGGAATATAACTAACTAGATATCAGTAACTCTCAACAATGATTCATACTGGAATATAACTAACTGGATATCAGTAACTCTCCACAATGATTCACACTGGAATATAACTAACTGGATATCAGTAACTCTCCACAATGATTCACACTGGAATATAACTAACTGGATATCAGTAACTCTGCACAATGATTCACACTGGAATATAACTAACTAGATATCAGTAACTCTCAACAATGATTCACACTGGAATATAACTAACTAGATATCAGTAACTCTCAACAATGATTCATACTGGAATATAACTAACTGGACATCAGTAACTCTCCACAATGATTCACACTGGAATATAACTAACTGGATATCAGTAACTCTGCACAATGATTCACACTGGAATATAACTAACTGGATAACAGTAACTCTCCACAATGATTCACACTGGCGTATAACTAACTAGAGATCAGTAACTCTCAACAATGATTCACACTGGAATATAACTAACTGGACATCAGTAACTCTCCACAATTATTCACACTGGAATATAACTAACTGGATATCAGTAACTCTCCACAATGATTCACACTGGAATATAACTAACTGGATATCAGTAACTCTCCACAATGATTCACACTGGAATATAATTAACTGGATATCAGTAACTCCCCACAATGATTCACACTGGAATATAACTAACTGGATATCAGTAACTCTCCACAATGATTCACACTGGAATATAATTAACTGGATATCAGTAACTCCCCACAATGATTCACACTGGACTATAACTAACTGTATATCAGTAACTCTCCACAATGATTCACACTGGAATATAACTGGAATATAAGACCCACAACAGCATTGCCGTAACTAATTGGCCCTAAAATGCAATCACATAACTGGAGAGATTGAATTGAAAAATTCACCAGCAAGATTCACTAGAGATGTTTTATTCATCTATGTTTGACCAAGTATGTTTAAAACTAGACTAGAAGACCAATGGATTAGTTTCCAAAACCATTGCTTGTGAATGTACCTCTGCCCGCTTCAGCATCTCCCATTTGTTGAGGATCTTCATGGCAAAAACCCTTTCAACGTTTTTTAACTTCACGACTGCAACCTGCAACAATGAAAAAAACAAGGTTGTACAAATTAATGAGCTAGTTACAAATAAACCAGATTATAAATATCCATGTTACAAACGCAAAAGATGAGAACTAGAATTGAGATAGCATTTTATCAATGATCAATGGCCTTCCCTTGAACAAAATATCAGAAGTGGGATCTTTGCTGAGAGTGTTCTGTACCATTCACAAATCTCAGATACTGAAGCAGCCGTGCCTGCATGCAGCAAAACCTAGACAGTATCCAGGCTTAGGCTGTTAAGTGCCAAGGAACATTCACGCCACACAAGTGCCAGGCGGTGAACATCTCCAACAGGAGAGGATCTAACCACCTACCCTTGACATTCAATGGCATTACCATCATGGTATCCCCACCATCAACATTCCGGGGGTTATCATTGATGAGAAACTGGATTGAGACAGCCATATAAATACCGTGGATACAAATTCAGGTCAGTGACTCACCTCCCGACTCCCCAAGGCCTATCCGCCATTTAGAAATCAGGAGTGTAGTGAAATACTCTTCACTTGCCTGGATAAATTCAGTTCCAACATCATTCAAAAAGCTCGACACTATCGAGGTCAAAGCACCTTGCTCAACCGGCACTTCATCCACCACCTTAAACACACTCTCCACCACCACCACCTTAAACACACTCTCCACCACCAAACCACAGTGGTAGCAGTGTGTGCCATCGCCAAGCTGCACTGCAGCAACTTACCAAGACTCCTCCAACAATGCTGCCCGAACCTGCGGCCTCTGCCACCTGGGCTAACAAAGCCACAAGGCACATGTGAACACCACCCGCAGCTCTGCCATGGGACATTACCACCTACAAGTTCTCTTCCAAGTCACTCACCATCCTGATTTGGAACTATATCACTGCTCCTTCACTGTCACTGGGTCAAAATTCTGGAACTCCCTTCCTAGCAGCGTCTTCACCACAAGCTCTGCAGTGTGTCAAGAAGGGCAAGGGCAATTAGGAAAACAGAAATTGGGGCAACAAAACCTGGAAAGCCGGCGATGCCCATGTTCCATGAACACTTCACAGGTAATTAATAACTTTTGAAGTGCAGTCATCATTGTGTAGGCAAATGCAGCATTATTGAAGGTGGGAATGTTGAGCAGGACGTCTGCACAACTGTCTGCTTTTCTTTGAATCGTGCTGTGGGGTCTTTTGCATCAAACTGAGGGAGCTGAAGGTTTCTATTTAATGCCTCATAGGAAAATGGCAACTCCAGCATTGCCTCTGTATTAAAGTGCAAAACTAGGTTATACCCTCAAGTTTCTTGAACCCACAAACTCAGATGCAAAATTACGAAGAAGAACCATTCATTAAGATATTTTATAAAGGTTCTACTTCAAGAACTTCACACTTAAGCAATGCACCTCTTCTCTTTCGCCCACTTCACCTACACAGGCTACTACTCCTCCACATATATATAGTAGGTTCTGCTTTTTCAATTGCTTCATGTTGGAAAACCTTCAAAAGCTGAACACCATATCGCATACTCCCACCTTGTTCCGAGGCCCAAACTAAATACCAGTTTCTCGGCATTTACCAGTGCATCTTCTTAAAAAGAAAATCCCATTACTTTTAAACTTCTCAAAATCAACATTAATTTCTACTTTATTCAAACCCAGATTTTACACTTGGTTTACATCATCAATCACCTACCAAACATTCAACAATCGGTATGAAGCCTTAACTTGTGTGTATCAATGAATGCTGTGTGATTTTCAAAGTGTGGATCGTGACCCGCGGGCGGGTATCAGGTGGGTCGCGATCTGCACTTTTCTGAACGCGGAAGTGTGCCGGATTCAGGCTCATGGGCACACTGTTCCATCCCTCAAAAACTCCAGTGAGAGAAAGAGACAGATAGAACTGTAAAAAAGGGGTGGGAAAATATCCAAGCAAATGATAATCGCTGAGCTCACTGACTTAGCCGTGAGCAGCGAATGTGTTGTGTTGGCTGTGCGCCGTCTCGTTCACTGCCCCTAGGCCCACTCCTGTCTTGTTGCAACTGCTCAATGTTGGGAATCAGTTCCTACCAGCAGAATCAATTCAACTGATGATTTACCTCAGCCCACACTGGCCGCTCAGTACTTTAAACAATCCCAAAAGTGGATCCCAGAAATATTCCAGAGTGACATAGCGGCCGAAACCTGCGCCTCTGGGGGCAGGTGCATGATTATTTGAAGGTTGCCCTCTGAACCTCATGATTATGACTAACTCTATTTTCATTTCATTTTTTTCATTTTTGGAATGGTGGCAGGAGGGATAATGTTTTGAGCACTGAACCATAACATACACAAATATTCAAACATGTAACATTCAGAACTTATGTTGCATATTAAGGATTGACAGTTAACCATCGAATCAAATGTATTTGATTCTAACACAAACCAATTAGGACGACATAGAGATGTAGCTAGATGGCTCAAGATTAATAAGATTTCCTTTAAACATGATGGTCCGTACGGCCATCTTTATTCCGGGATCATCCTATACTTTGACCTAACTATTCGCTTGGTAGTGTGGATGAGCAGAGAGATCTTGGTGTCCATGTACATAGATCCCTGAAAGTGGCCACCCAGGTTGATAGGGTTGTTAAGAAGGCGTACGGTGTGTTAGCTTTTATTGGTAGAGGAATTGAGTTTCGGAGCCATGAGGTCAAGTTGCAGCTGTACAAAACTCTGGTGCGGTCGCATTTGGAGTATCGCGTGCAGTTCTGGTCACCATATTATAGGAAGGATGTGGAAGCATTGGAAAGGGTGCAGAGGAGATTTACCAGGATGTTGTCTGGTATGGAGGGAAGATCTTATGAGGAAAGGCTGAGGGACTTAAGGCTGTTTTCGTTAGAGAGATGGTGAGGAGGTGACTTAATTGAGGCATACAAGATGATCAGAGGATTAGATAGGGTGGACAGTGAGCGCCTTTTTCCTCGGATGGTGATGGCTAGCACATAGCTTTAAATTGAGGGGAGATAGATATAGGACAGATGTCAGAGGTAGGTTCTTTACTTAGAGAGTAGCAAGGGTGTGGAATGCCCTGCCTGCAACAGTAGTGGACCCGGCAACAGTAAGGGCATTTAAATGGTCATTGGATAAACATATGGATGATAAGGGAATAGTGTAGATGGGCATTAGAGTGGTTTCACAGGTCGGTACAACATAGAGGGCCGAAGGGCTTGTACTGCGCAGTAATGTTCTATGTTCCATAAGAGAAGATACGTTTTTAAAAAGTATTAATTTGCAAACATTTCAAAACCTTTCATGATTTTTCTGATATCCGAGAGTTCGGTCTTACACCTTTCACAAAATATATCCTCCTTTTGCTTCTCACAATTGCTAGGGATATGGAAATGCAGAGATGACCTCACGTTTCCTTGACTACTATTGGACGTCATGGGAAAACATTGCAGAACTTTCCCTATGATCAAATTTAAGTGGAGCCCATCATAGAGTAGTGTTTCTGAATCTTCTTCATAACAGTTTTTTGCACCAGTAACAACATAAGGCTATCTATAACATAGGGCTAATTCACTGTTGGACAGTGATTATGAACAGGAAAACTTGACTATTTTCTTTCTGTCCCAAGCCTGGGGCACGGACACTTGTGTCCCAAACACTGCCTTATCTCAGGATAGATTGTGTAAGCAAACGTGGCGTGGATCTCGAAGGTCTGCCAGTTGGCAAAAGTAGGTCCTGGGAAATGAAGTTTGAAAAACACTGAATTAATGTATCCAGGTCAAGGGAAGCAATCTAGAATGGATCTAAGTCCAACAGGTTTATTTGGAATCACTACCTTTCGGAGCGCAGCTCCTTCATTAGTTGAATCAGCTAAGTATTTAGCTACTGTGTACTAATAATAATCTCAATTAGTGTCATAAGTAGGCTTACATTAACACTGCAATGAAGTTACTGTGAAAATTCCCTAGTCGCCACATTCCAGAGCCTGTTCGGGTCACTGAGGGAGAATTCAGAATGTCCAATGCATCTAACAGCACGTCTTTCGGGACTTGTGGGAGGAAACTGGAGCACCCGGAGGTAGCCCACGCATACACGGAGAGAACGTGCAGACTCCGCAAAGACAGTGAAACAAGCCGGGAATCGAACCCGGGTCCCTGGCACTGTGAAGCAACAGGGTTCCCTCCCCCCCCCTCCCAAACCTTCCAACTAATTTGGGGCAGCACGGTAGCATGGCGGTTAGCATACATGCTTCACAGCTCCAGGGTCCCAGGTTCGATTCCCGGCTGGGTCACTGTCTGTGTGGAGTCTGCACGTCCTCCCCGTGTGTGCGTGGGTTTCCTCCGGGTGCTCCGGTTTCCTCCCACAGTCCAAAGATGTGCGGGTTAGGTGGATTGGCCATGCTAAATTGCCCGTAGTGTAAGGTTAATGGGGGGATTGTTGGGTTACGGGTATACGGGTTACGTGGGTTTAAGTAGGGTGATCATTGCTCGGCACAACATCGAGGGCCGAAGGGCCTGTTCTGTTCTATGTTCTATGTATATCCCAGCCATGCAACTTTTCCAGTTGTCAGAGCAGAGTTTGGCTTGATCCAATTAATTTTATGAATCCCTACAACAGTTCAGACGGTATTTCTATCTTTGGAGATCCTTTCGATCAGACTGATTCACATAGACCACATTGTGGAACCTTTTTTAGGAAACTATTCTAGCATTCTGCTGCAAGATCACGTCTACTCATTGTTCTTGATCTATGGCCAATTCATTCGTACCCGAAATTTGAATGCCTTCGCTTACAGGTCCCTTCAGGTGTTTGGTCAACTGAAACCTTTCTTAAAACACAATGCCATGCCAACGGAGTAGCGGAGGCTTCTGATTCAAATAGTCCCAAAATGAAGGATGGACCGCGGGTATGAATACTGGACAGAAGGTTGTTGGGTTACGGGTATAGGGTGGATACGTGGGTTTGAGTAGGGTGATCATTGCTCGGCACAACATCGAGGGCCGAAGGGCCTGTTCTGTGCTGTACTGTTCTATGTTCTAATTCCTTTCAAATTCAATCTCTTGAGAAACCAGAAAAACTGTCAGTGGATCATAAAAAGGGTTGGGTAGGGCAGGAAATTGTCGATATTTACCAAATGACAGACTATTATGTCTCATAATAATTACAGGAAAATTATTTGAATCAATGCTTGAAACATGATAAATGATCATGGGGTGGCAAAATAATGGAAAATGACCATACCTTGAATCTATCAGTAGGGAATTTAGACAGAACGACTGGAGGGAAATAGTTCAACATATGGATGGAATAAACTGACATTGCACACAGTGTACCGGAAACTTTAAGGGATGTCAAAAAAGAAATGAACAGCATCCTGGGATCTGAATGGATTCAAAGTTGCAAAAATGTGTAAATGATTAGTTCATCTTCCATGATGTTTCTCAGGGACTTTCTTTTTAATGTCACCTCTTGTGCTCCTCCTGTGCTTTGTTGCAACTATCTCAATCATTTACTCAGGTTTCAAAAACTGACTCAGAGGCATAGGAAAATGACTGAATTGGTTAGCTTTACTTGAAAGGACCATAAGTTTAAACGTGGATTTAAAAGCTGGAAGTGAAATGAAATTTATTGAAGATGGACTCAATTTGGCAAAACGGCAGCCAGAGAACTGGGATCTGTCTACTTGACAAATAGCAGTCCCTCAGAATATTGTATTAAAATATAACAGCCCCTGAAGAAAAATAATATACTTGAAAATTCAGTGAGCTCATTATGGAGATTGAAAGGCTCTATTGAATATACAACTTTGACAGAAGAAGCCAGTGTACACCAGATCTGGAGAATTAATAAATAGATGGATCTTCAAAATTATTCAGCAACACAATCAAAGTACAACAAGACTGATGTCTTCAAAACTGAAAAGGCACAAATTTAAATTAAAACAATCACTAGTTTTCAAAAGTCACTGAGCAGCACAATCAATAAATCGAGCAGGCTCGTTATTTAAAA
Organism: Scyliorhinus canicula; assembly: GCF_902713615.1. NCBI lineage: Eukaryota > Metazoa > Chordata > Chondrichthyes > Carcharhiniformes > Scyliorhinidae > Scyliorhinus > Scyliorhinus canicula. The sequence goes on along the minus strand of NC_052151.1, from coordinate 15,255,609 downwards.
AAAGTAAAAAAGCTATGAATTAACAGCAGGTCTAAATATAAAATAGCTCAAATCAAACCGACCTGCTGAAATAATCAATAACTGTCTGATGACAGCTCAGAGGCATGAGCCAGGGAGGTCAAAACAAAATGGAAGAAAAATAATTCTATCAATAAATCTTAAATTAAATAGAAGCTTTTCTCTAAAGAAATAACTTGAGTACAGTCTCACGGTTTTGAACTGCAGAGGTCAATATTGGTCAGACCTGCAGGCAGAGTTTGGCATTCTGCAAGGTGGAATAGATAAAGGGCGTGATTCTCCAGAAAGATGTCTAAGTGTTGTAGTGAGCGGGAATTGCCGTGAGCTTCCCGATGCTCGGCCCAGCGATGCCGGCAACGCTGTTCAACGTTAATTAGTCCACTTAACAAGGCCTCACGGGCTTCTCGCTGCAAATAAAGGTTTGCCAGCTAATTGACTGGGACCATGCTCGCCAGCCCCCTGCTAACAAAGGTCAAGCAGCATTTAAACAGCACTCGTTCAGCCAACCCCAGCCAGCTCACAATAATGGCGTCCAGGAGATCAGCCCCAGGATTCAGGGACACTGACCTGAGGATGCTGCTAGACCCTGTGGAGGCCAGGAGGGACGTCCTGTTCCCCCGAGCGCCCAAGAGGGTCAACCAAATGGCAGCCAGTGCTGTCTGGGAGGAGGTGGCGGCAGCTGTGAGCTTAATGAGTGTGACCAGGAGGAACGGCCTCCAGTGCAGGAAAACAGTCAATGACAGCATGAGTGAGTAGACACCTACTCTCTCTCCTTCCCCCCCACCACAGCGAACCACACCTGTGGCTAACAATGCCCTCTCTGTGTCTCCTCAGTAAAAGCTCTCCCACTATCTCCCGAAGAGGGCCGGCGGTGTGCCGGACATCAGAATCCTCACCACCTTCAAGGAGTGGGCCTGGAGGTGAACGGTGTGGCCGAGGACAGGACAGTCACCAATGCGGAGACTGGCGGACACCGCAGATGTGAGGAACCACCAGCTCCACCCGGAGGACCTGTCAAATGTGAGTTGTTATTGCCTTACTAACTGACCCACTCCTCCCACTGAACACATGTCCGTTCTCCCTCGGGTCCTCCAGCCGCTGGCGTGGCCCATCCCAGGTGGCCCCCTCTCCAGTCTCCCATGAGACCACCTTGGAGGAGAGCTCAGAGGATGTCACCGTACTAGCAGCGTCACAACTCTTAACCCCACCCTCCACCAGCGCAGATACACACACCTCGGTGGGATATGTTAGTGATAAGGCTTCAGGGGCACAATCTGGTGAGCACCCCACTGCTGCTGATGTACATCAGGTGGAGGCAGGAGCCCCCAGGCGAAATAGCAGTCGGTGGTCTGCTGGATTCCAGGACTCAGTTCGGTCCCAACCTGATGCAGAGCCTGTGGAAGAAGTCATCCTGGAGCTGATGGAGATGGGAGGATGCAGCTGGGACATTCAGAGGGAGATGTCAGCATCACTCCAGCAGATCCATAGCGGCTTGGAGGAGTCCCAGAGTATACGAGCACAGGAGATGGTGCTGGTAATGCATGGCACGGAGGCCAACACTGCTACGGTGGCGACAGTGGAGGAGAGCCTGGTGCCGTTGGCACCATTAGTGAAGGTGTCCAAAGCATTGCGAAGTCAGTGATGGCCATAGCCGAGGGTCTCGACCGTGTGTCTGCCTCGCTAAGGTAGGTCACCCAGTACCAGGCTGACCTTGATAAGATTCTGCGGGACATGTACCGCTCTCAGATGGGCATGGCCCAGTCACCGAGGACCATCAGCGAGGGCGTCGACACAATGGTGCAGACATTGGGGAGCCACCAGAGCTGGCAGAGCCAGATGATGCAAGGGCAGCCAGGGCTCGAACCAGCAGCCCCTCCCCCCCAACGTGAAACCGAAGGTCCTGTGGGCACCAAGCAGGAGGAGGGGCGCTGGGTGCCAACCTGGACCCGCCCCATGGAGTGGCGATGGTGGCCATCAGTTCCCCCAAGTTCCACCCCTCTGATGAGGCCATGTCTCACAGCCAGCACACGGGACAGGGCGGCACAGCTGTGCATGTGCCACTGAAAGTGCATCGAAGCCTTCCAGCCTCAGAGCTCCCAGAGGACTCCTGCAAGGGGCAATGAAGGCCAGGGGACGTGGTAAGCTGCTGGCCGTCTCCAGCTCAGATGAACATGCTGGGGACACACCTAGACGTAGTGTTACAGATAGGAGGGCCAAGCACATTGAGTATTACTGAGGGCCCCGAGGGAGTGAGCAGCACCATTGGGAAGGTAGGGAATTGTAAAACACAATAAACACCTTTGTGCACAACCAGTAATGATAATAATAATAATAATAATAATAATAATAATAATAATAATAATCGCTTATTGTCACAAGTAGGCTTCAGTGAAGTTACTGTGAAAAACCCCTAGTCACCACATTCCAGCACCTGTTCGAGGATGCCGGTACGGGAATTGAACCCGCGCTGCTGGCATTGTTCTGCATTGCAAGCCAGCTATTTCCCGTACCAGCCTCCCCGAACAGGCGCCGGAATGTTGCGACTAGGCTTCACTGAAGCCTACTTGTGACAATAAGCGATTTTCATTTCAGTTTTCATTTCATTTAGCCCACTGTGCTAAACCAGCCCCTAAAACCCACGCAGACACGGGGAGAATGTGCAAACTCCACAGGGACAGTGACTCAGCACCAGGATCGAACCTGGGACCTCGGCCCCGTGAGGCAGCCGGGCTAACCCACTGCGCCGCCGTGCTGCTAGTACGATGCCTCTGTAACTTTCTTCCGCAATGCAGGATGATATCCGAGCACTTGGTCCATCTCTCCAGGCATCTCCGCCTCCCTGTTGCACTCACCAACCCTCCGGCCATATACATGTCCCCGGAGCTGTCCTATCCCCTGGATGTTTGCTGCTGCGTGTGTGGGGTTGCCTCCCGCAGTGTTCAAGCACAGTGTTCAGACATCAAGGTGTGATTGGGATACTAGGCAATGACTCCCACATGCTACATCGCCCACCCACCCACAGGAATCCACTTGGATTGCCTGAAGTGCTCACATAACCACGATTACAAATTCCCTTACTAGTAATAGCCTTCAGCTGCACAGCCGGAGGCCTCAGCAATCGTAGGGGGTTATGGGTGGTTGATGGGGCAGACTGACAGGGACAAGAGTTGCCCCAGGAACAGGTACACAGGATTCAGGGGTTGGCACGGTGTTGCCGCGTGCAGTTTCCCCCACCCATGCTCCCATGACCGCCCACCCCTGGTCGGGGTTCCCCCATCTCCCACCGAACACTGGGGTGGCAAGCCAGTGCCTCCACTTTGCCCGTGAGCAAAGATGGCTACTCACCTCCTTGCTCCCCATAGAAGCCCTTCCGCTAGGTTCATGTTTTTCAAAAGGAGTACCAATCAGAGCCAGCATGACTACTTGCTGGGGAGGCCGCTGAATGACGGGAGGCCGCTGGATATGGGGTGGCTCTCGTTCATTCGTAAGGAAATAGGGCTTAAGTGGTGATAATTGGATTCTCGCCACGCTCCGCGGGATCCTGATTTCACCTACGGAAGCGGGCTGGTTGTATAGCAAACTGTTTGGTACCTGGTGCAGTTCTCGTTTTCTGCCTCTCCCGTTATTCACTGGCCTCGTTTCGCTTGAGCGAGAGCGTAATGAGGCCGGAGAATCGCTCCCCAAAACTTTCCCTTCTAATAATCAAACTGAACAATAATGAAATGAAATGAAAATCGATTATTGTCACAAGTAGGCTTCAATTAAGTTACTGTGAAAAGCCCCTAGTCGCCACATTCCGGCGCCTGTCCGGGGAGGCTGGTACGGGAATTGAAACCGTGCTGCTGGCCTGCTTTAAAAGCCAGTGATTTAGCCAAGTGAGGCATGGAGGCATGTCCAAGGGATTCCCATTGTCAGACAATAATAGGTCAGCCTGGTCACTTCGATCAGTCAAACAGCAATAAAGGAAGACACCTTTATGGAAGCGGGTGGGGGAGGGAGCAGACATTGCAAGTGGCCAAATGAAGAAGTCAGGTCAGCAATGTAACAACCCACTGGGCTAGTGCGTGATCAATTCCAGCCCACCTGACCCCGGAGTAACAACTAACAAATATTAATGGAAGTAAAAGTCATTGTTTCAAATTTTTTTTTTTATTTGGTCATGGGATGTGGGTGTGCTGGCTGGGCCAGCATTATTGCCCATCCCTGAGGGTATTTACGAGTCAACCACATTGCTGTGGGTCTGGAGTCACATGTAGGACAGACCAGGTAAGGACGTTAGATTTCCTTCCCGAAAGGACATTCGTGATCCAGACGTTTTTTTTTACAACAATCGACAATGGTTTCATGGTCAAAATTCGACTTTTCATTCCAGATTTCTATTGAATTCAAATTCCACCAACACCCTGGTGGGATTCGAACCCAGGACCCCAGAGCATCACTTTGGGAAGCTGGATTACTAGTCCAGTGATAATACCACTGCACCACTGCCTCCCCTTCTGTGAGAGCATACAGACGCTTGTGACAACGGAATGAACGGACATCATGTGGACAATCACAGGCAGGAATGTTCGCTTCCAGTCGGGAACACTTCAGCAGTCAAGGGCATTCAGCTTCGATCTCCGGGTAAGCGTTCTCCAAGGCGGCCTTCAGGACGCACGACAACACAGAATCGCCGAGCAGAAACTTATAGCCACGTTCCGCACACATGAGTACGGCCTCAACGGGGGACCTTGGATTCAGTTGCATTACATTCACCCCCCCCCCCCCCCAGTATCTGGCCTGGGCTTGCGAAAGCCAACCACCTGTCCTGACTTGAGACAATTCACACCTCTTTAAACTGGGGTTACCCCTCTCTCTGGATTTTGTAACGGTTTTAATTACCTGCAAATGCTCGCATTCAAAGTATCGTCTTGCTTCTTTGACTTGTCTATATCTATATATATATATATATATACTGTACTACCCTTTCATTCACCTGAGGAAGGAGCAGTACTCCGAAAGCTAGTGATTTGAAACAAACCTGTTGGACTTCAACCTGGTGTTATAAGACTTCTTACTGTCCCCTTTCAGATGATTGTCTTATAGCACACCTTCCTTCTCTTCATCGAGAATTTTAGTTTGAGGTTTTTTGCTGTAGATTCATGTAGACGTGTGCAGCTATATAGCTTTCTGGAGAAAATACGAAGGAGGAGGGACAAAGAGAGAGAGAGAAAGCAGGCCCTTTCCTCGCAGTGTCCATGATCCCAACTGACTCTCCCCTGGCTCTCTGAAAAACATCCCACTCAGGCAGGATCCAATCACCGTCTGTTATCAGGCAGAATACGCCAATTCATTGGCCACCAGCCAACAATTGAACAGAGTCCCACCGATCTCTCAGGTGCCGAAAAGGTGGGTTCAGCTGTCCAAAGCTAGCGAAGTGTTACATGTTGTAACATTAGAGTTCCTTATTTTCCCTTGCTTGACTTAAAGGTACTGTCCATTAAGCATCACTGAATGAAAATGATAACAAAAATAAAGGAAGGGCCAAAAGGGAATCAACAGGAAGGGCCTCACATTACCACCCTCCCCAAAAGACTGAAACATCAAAGCACGGACGTTTCATTACGAGGTATTCAAGACATAAATCATAAACATATATCCATTCATCTATCCCCATTATACAAGGTTATCTAATGCAGCCAGTCTTTTTCTGATTGTCCAATAAATGTTTATCCACATTTGAAGGATCTCTCTACGCCAAACAACAAGCAGTATTGTCACTTGCTAAGGGAAATATTTGGTTAATGTTTAATCAATAAACACTTTACAACCCCTCCAGCTTTACTTCTTCCTTTCCTTCACACAATTACGGTCAGCTACAAGTAAAGCGACAAGATTGAGGGTTCAATCTTTGCAGATTTAGTCTTTATATGCACCATTCTTCGCTTTAAAGCTTTTACCTCTTCTTCAAAGTTTTCGTAATCACAGCTACTACCTCCATTTAGTGATAGACTTATACAATTTGTGCTTTCCAAATTTCAACTTTCTTCTTTCAGATATACCAAAGTGAAAACCGTGGCTAGGAGTGTCAATGGGGATATGTAAACTGAGGAGACATTGTTCCTTTAAATGGTGGTGGCCTACAACTACTTTATTATCAGACGATAGCACATCATTGGTTCCATTAACTTTGTTTTTTTGTTAACATATGTGGTTCAGATTCATGGCAAGGTTCGTTATTCACCTTCCTTTTCATTTTCTCAAAAGGAATTGATTACTAATTATTCATCTCCTTTGCTATTGTGCTTCCTTTACCTTGAAGAGGCACTGTGAGCCTTTAAAAGAAATTGTGCGTTAATCAGCCGTTTACTTGGTGTTATTTCACAATCATTGCTGTCCTCATCCTGAATAGTTGATTGCCATTGCCATTGGTGTATAATTTCCTTCAAGACAGGCATATTCTGGAACATATTTTGTACTTTATGTGGATGACAATAACTTTACTGCAAGAGGCTGAAAACAAGTTACTTTTAAGGAAAGTCCAATTCACTTTCATCTTCCGATTTGCTATCTTCTTCCTCTGCTTTGCAAGAATTACTTGCTATCTGTTCAAGATCAATTAATGACAGGTCTATTCAAAAGCAATTGTTTAACATTTCTTCATAATCGTAATCCAAATCGGATCAGAACTCTCATCTGAATTTTCATCACTGTTATTTCTGTTAAATTCAGATCTTAGGCGCTTCTCGAAATTTGATTCTGCACATTTTATCTTTGACAAACTGCTGTGAAGAATCATTCTCATAGAGATAATTTCATCAGTATCAGCAGAAGAACAGATTCACTGTCACTTGATGTGTGATCAATGTCTTTCAGCATTTCTTTCTTTGAGTCACTTAATGCCCCATGAGTTTTCCCCAAGTTCCTACCTATCCTGCCATTGGTATTTCCTGGACTAGCCACAGTGCTTCCTCGGACTCTCTGTAATCAGGATGAACTACAACCTTCACACCTGCCGAATCATTCCCGCCAATGTAGAGTCTACTCCGTCCACTGTAACTCCTTACCCACTCCGACAAACTACTGGACCTGATACTAATTGCACTCCAATTTTACTTTATACAATACTGGGAATATAATCTTCCCTTATCCCCTTCACTAATACCTTAGCTTTCACTGAACTCTCTGGAGGGGAAACCAAATCTTCTCCAGTAAGAGTTTGCGTCGCAACCTAATGGGTTTGGCTACATCAGTTTGATGATAATGGGATGATCTTCCCCTTGGGAGGAGAAAGAACCCAGCATACCTCCCATCTACCTCGTTTATTCATAGCCTGCTCCTACAGCAGTGTTTACCTCAGGTCTCCTAAGTCCAGTTAGAGCTATAGCCTGCCCTGTAGTATTCTTCACTCTTGTTCCCCTTTCAGCAAGTTTGGCAGCATCAGTGAACAGAGAAACAGAGTTTAATGTTATGAGTCTGCATGACTCATCTTCAAAGTTTCAGTAGATTGCAACATGGCTTCATAGCAACATGCACAAACCACCAGGCTTGAGAAAGCAACATCATTCAAAACAAAAATGCAACTTTTTGAGAAAGGTTTTGCAGGAATTGAAGTATATGGTTTGTAACGAGACAGATATATTTCAGGCAGAAGGCTATTACTCAAATTCAAACAGCTGTAACAGATTATGAATGACAGACAATTGCTCATAATATATAATCCTGTGAAAGATTCAGGGGGGAAAAAAGGAAAACACTTCATCAGAACATAAATGACTCAGTTTGTGTAAATATTTCCAGCATTTTTCTCATGTGAAAAGAGTTCCGAGCCATTAAAGGATATGCGTTTAGTACTGAGCTACTAAACGATACTGTACTTTCCAGAGATATTTAACTGGCAGAGGTTTGGCATATTATCTGGAATTTATCTGGTTGCCAGTTAACGGTGGACAAATAGATGTGCTCACTGATCTGCAATGCACCACTTCCTCCATAACATTGTATAGATGAGGCTGGATTTCATGATCAGGAGACTTTAAATCAGTGGACAAACAAAAGGAACAAAATAGCACACAGAGGAGCTTTAGCAAACAGGTGGACAAAAATGAACTCTTCCCAAAATCAAAACCTAACTACAACCTTTCATATCCATGCCCCAACCACTGGGGTAGTGCTGCATGGACGTACCAAGGCAGGCAGCATGATATTGACAAGTCCATCCTCATTCTGGTGTGAGGCTCGAAGTCAAATAGCAGGAGGCAGCACAGCTCAGTGACCTCCTCCCTGTTGAACCTGGGTCCACCTCTGGCATGGCAGGAAAAACGTGTTCGCTGAAAAGTCCTGGTGGGTAGTCTTTTGTGAAAGGCCCCCTTCCTCCTGTGGCCTGACAGAACATCACTCCTCTATCTGGTCATGCAGCAGACCAGAAGGCACAGGAACATTTGGCCTCATACCTAGGTCAGTTTTTTTTTTATCTGTCCTCCTGGATTGTAACCCTCAATTTCCAAAGAGCAATTCCAAAAACCCAACACAGTGCTTCCACCAAACTCTGCCTAGACGATAGTAAGTCAAAAGTACTTCACTTTGCCACATTTTTAATGACCCTTTAAAGAGACATGGGTGGGATTCTGTGAAACTAAGTTTGACGGCTGTCAAAATGCCGTCGTGTTTCTCGACGGCGCCAACACGGCCTCAGGATCAGCAATCTCTGGCCCCTACGGCACTGGAGTGGTTCACGCTGCTCCAGCTGCTGATCCTATCGTGAACTGGGTGCCACGGGATCTGCGCATGCGCAGTGACCACTGGCGCCAACGCGCACAATGCGTAGTGGCTCCCTTCAATGCACCAGCCCCGACGCCAGTGGCACAGGGCTACTGGGGCCGGCGCAGAAGAAAATGGAGGGCTCCCAGCAGAGAGGCCGGCCCGCTTATCGGTGGGCCCCCAATCGCGGGCCAGACCACATCGGAGGCCCTCCCCGGGGCCGTCCCCCCTCCCCGATTACCACCCCCACAGGCTTACCCACGGACCCTGCAATGCCCGAGATCCCGGCTGCTGAGAGCAAGGTGTGAACGGCGCCCGGCAGGACTTGTTTTTTTTTTACGACGGCCGCGGGTCGCCCCAATCTCTGGGCTGAGAATTGCCGAGGGCGGTGACGTGGGGGGGGGGGGGGGCCTGTAGAGGCAGCCCCTGACCGGCGCCGCTGCCACAACCACGCTGGCGGCCAATGGCGCTGATTGCGCACGCTCTGCGGCGAATTCGCATCTTGGCGTCAGGCAGCGTGGTCACGATTCACGGCTGTCACAGGGGGCTTTCCTGCCCGGCCCTGGGCTGGAGAGAATCCCACCCATCATTCAGCATCCAGCTGCAGTAGAAAGGTTGATCTTTAGTGGGTAATATAGAAATGTGTTGCTCTGGAATTCCTCCCTCAATCACTCCATCTATCTCTTTCACTTGTCTAAGTTCATTAATTTTTTCCAGTACGTTTTCACTTTAAAACTTATTTTTAGGTTCCTTTTACCACTGGTATTTTGTTCTCTTCCTCCACAGTGAAAACAGATGCAAAGGATTTTTGTAACAAGTTTTTTTCATTATTCATTATCGTCTGACTTGCGTCCGTCTTTAATGGGCCCATATTCCCTAATTTATAAAAATATTTCCTGTCACTTATGATATCCCTTGCAAGTTTCTTTTTCATTTATTTTGTCAACGATTACTTTCTTTGCATCCCTTTTCCCATTCTACTCGATAGCCACTCTTCCTTGCATATTGTGTAATCCAATGGTGCAATTTGCTAATTTGTTGCTTTTGGAATAAGAGTAAAGGAAAAATATATGGTTTTGAGGAAAAACATCAACTTTCAGCAAAATCCATCAAAGAGTGAGGAGAGGCTTCTTGGGTATGGAGAGAAGCCAGCAATCAGCTATTGGCTGCATAATTGTGGGTCAATATTAATGAGAAAGATTGTACCTTGAGTGGATTATCAAACCAAGAAAAATCCTAAATAAGATCATAACTATTCAAATGTCTTTTTTTTATAAAATTGTGTTTATTTAGTTACTTCATCCAGGAAGAGAAAGAATAATTTATTCCAACTATGCTGGTATACCAAAGCAAACAGCTGGCGGTTCCAACAGCATAGCAGGCAGGCATGGAGTAGGAGAAATTACCTGAAATGGCCTTAAATGTCTCCCCCAAAATTGAGTCAGCAGTCAAAACTGAATATTGGAAAAATACTAACACTAATTAAACCTCAAAGTTCCCCATGGTAAATTCTTACCAAAGATAGAAGGCAAACTATCAACCAAACCCACTGCCCACCTGGCATGCTTCACTGTTTGGAGGTTATGGGTATCCTGAATGAGATGCTTGATAGCAGAAAGAGAAATTGTTCTCGGTGGAGCTTCGGATTGGGCAACAGAATGCCAGATTTCTTTGGAGACTAATGTTTATATAACAGTGTTCTCAGTACAAATGTTAGTCTTCAGTTATTAGTTCTTGCTCTTCTCCTTACAGAGCAGCGTTTCTAGTAGAATATATACTTTTCTGAGTTCAGTTTATGTAAGGAATCGCATAATCTCCTGATGGAGAGAGAGAGAAATGGTACAGAAATTTTAAGAGTGATAATCACAGGCAAAGGAAGAATGAAAGTTAAGCAAGCCACCAATGTAGAAGGCCAATTCACCCACAGGACTGATTAGCACTCTACAAACAGAGGCTGATCACTCCAACGACATCTTCACAGATTAAGGTGACACAACAAATCATCTACACCATCTCTAAGAAGACCGGCAAAGTGCAAACTTTAATCCTTCAAAAGATTGATTATTTAATCCTGTTAATTAGTCGCTGCTAAAGGAATCTATCCCAAGATTAAAACCATCAATAGATCATATCACACAGTATGTTCTATATTCTAATTACCTCAACAGTAAATTTATAACATGAAGCAGCTACAGCTGAATTACTTTTACTTATCAGGTCTTTTCAGTTTCTCCAAGTACCAATTATTTGTACAAGTCCGATGCTTCCTTGCTGCTAACTGTTCTGGAGGTCAATAAATAACCAGCAAGTCATAACTTTGTTATCAGACAACTTATTTAATAATTGGCAAGAAATGGTTAATACATTTATTCGGTTGCTTCTTCTGCTCATTGACGGTGTAAATGCTTATTTAATCTGAAATGGAGAACCAAATTTAGAGAAACAACAAAAAACTTTTACTTATACATAGGAAATAGGAGGAGTAGGCCATTCTTCCCTTTGGGCCTGCTCCACCATTCATTATGGTCATGGCTGAGCATCAAGTCAATCCCCTGATCCACCACCCCCATTTCCCCCACACCCGACCCCAAATCCCTTTCGTCCCTAGAGCTTAATCTAATTCCTTCTTGAAATTACACACGCCTTGGTCGCAACTACTTTCTGTGTTAGTGAATTCCACAGATTCACCACTCACTGGGTGAAAACATTTCTCCTCGCCTCAGTCCTAAAAGGTTTACCGCTAATCCTCAAACTATTACCCAGAGTTCAGGACTCCCCCACTCATCCTCTCACACACACACTCATCCTCTCACACACGCACTCATCCACTCACACACACACTCACTCATCCACTTACACATCCACTCACACACGCACACTCATCCACTCACACACGCACTCATCCACTCACACACGCACTCATCCACTCACACACGCACTCATCCACTCACACACGCACTCATCCACTCACACACACACTCATCCACTCACACACACACTCATCCACTCACACACGCACTCACTGCATCTACTTACACATCCACTCACACACGCACACTCATCCACTCACACCACGCACCTCATCCTCTCACACACGCACTCATCCACTCACACACGCACTCATCACACTCAACACGCACTCAATCCACTCACACACACACACTCATCCACTCACACACACACTCCACTCATCCACTCACACACACACTCACTCATCCACTCACACAAGCACCCTCATCCCACTCACACACGCACACTCATCCACTCACACACGCACTCATCCACTCACACACGCACTCATCCACTCACACACGCACTCATCCACTCACACACGCACTCATCCACTCACACACACTCATCCACTCACACACCACACTCACTCATCCACTCACACACACACTCACTCATCCACTCACACACACTCACTCATCCACTCACACATCCACTCACACACGCACACTCATCCACTCACACGCACACTCATCCACTCACACACGCACCTCACCACTCACACACGCACTCATCCTCTCACACACGCACACTCATCCTCTCACACACGCACACTCATCCTCTCACACACGCACTCATCCCTCTCACACACGCACACTCATCCTCTCACACACGCACACTCATCCTCTCACACACGCACACTCATCCTCTCACACGCACACTCATCCACTCACACACACACTCCATCCTCTCACACGCACACTCATCCCCTCACACACGCACACTCATCCTCTCACACACGCACACTCATTCCTCTCACACACGCACACCTCATCCTCTCACCACACGCACACTCATCCTCTCACACACGCACACTCATCCTCTCACACACGCACACTCATCCTCTCACACACGCACATTCATCCTCTCACACGCACACTCATCCTCTCACACACGCACACTCATCCCCTCACACACGCACACTCATCCTCTCACACACGCACACTCATCCTCTCACACGCACTCATCCACTCACACACGCACTCATCCACTCACACACACACTCACTCATCCACTCACACACACACTCACTCATCCACTCACACACACACTCACTCATCCACTCACACACACACTCACTCATCCACTCACACACACTCACTCATCCACTCACACATCCACTCACACATCCACTCACACATCCACTCACACATCCACTCACACACTCACTCATCCACTCACACATCCACTCACACACGCACACTCATCCACTCACACTCATCCACTCACACTCATCCACTCACACTCATCCACTCACACATCCACTCACACACTCACACACGCACTCATCCACTCACACACGCACTCATCCACTCACACACACACTCACTCATCCACTCACACATCCACTCACACACGCACACTCATCCACTCACACTCATCCACTCACACACGCACACTCATCCACTCACACACACACTCACTCATCCACTCACACCCACTCACTCATCCACTCACACACACACTCACTCATCCACTCACACACACACTCACTCATCCACTCACATACACACTCACTCATCCACTCACACATCCACTCACACACGCACACTCATCCACTCACACATCCACTCACACACGCACTCATCCACTCACACACACACTCACTCATCCACTCACACATCCACTCACACACGCACACTCATCCACTCACACACGCACTCATCCTCTCACACACGCACTCATCCACTCACACACGCACACTCATCCACTCACACACACACTCACTCATCCACTCACACACACACACTCATCCACTCACACACACACTCACTCATCCACTCACACACACACTCACTCATCCACTCACACACGCACACTCATCCACTCACACACGCACACTCATCCACTCACACACGCACTCATCCACTCACACACGCACTCATCCACTCACACACGCACTCATCCACTCACACACACTCATCCACTCACACACACTCACTCATCCACTCACACACACTCACTCATCCACTCACACACACACTCACTCCCCTCACACATCCACTCACACACGCACACTCATCCACTCACACGCGCACTCATCCACTCACACACGCACTCATCCACTCACACACGCACACTCATCCTCTCACACACGCACACTCATCCTCTCACACACGCACACTCATCCTCTCACACACGCACACTCATCCTCTCACACGCACACTCATCCTCTCACACGCACACTCATCCTCTCACACGCACACTCATCCCCTCACACACGCACACTCATCCTCACACACGCACACTCATCCTCTCACACACGCACACTCATCCTCTCACACACGCACACTCATCCTCTCACACACGCACACTCATCCTCTCACACACGCACATTCATCCTCTCACACGCACACTCATCCTCTCACACGCACACTCATCCCCTCACACACGCACACTCATCCTCTCACACACGCACACTCATCCTCTCACACACGCACTCATCCACTCACACACACACTCACTCATCCACTCACAACACACTCACTCATCCACTCACACACCACTCTCATCCACTCACACACACACTCACCCACCCACTCACACACCACGCACTCATCCACTCACACACACACTCACTCATCCACTCACACATCCACTCACACATCCACTCACACACGCACTCATCCACTCACACACTCACTCATCCACTCCACATCCACTCACACACGCACACTCATCCACTCACACACATCACTCACACTCATCCACTCACACATCCACTCACACATCCACTCACACACTCACACACGCACTCATCCACTCACACACGCACTCATCCACTCACACACACACTCACTCATCCACTCACACACACACTCACTCATCCACTCACACACGCACACTCATCCACTCACACACGCACACTCATCCACTCACACTCATCCACTCACACACGCACACTCATCCGCTCACACACACACTCACTCATCCACTCACACACCACTCACTCATCCACTCACACACACACTCACTCATCCACTCACACACACACTCACTCATCCACTCACATACACACTCACTCATCCACTCACACATCCACTCACACACGCACACTCACCCACTCACACCCACTCACACACGCACATCCACTCACACACGCACACTCATCCACCACACTCATCCACTCACACACGCACACTCATCC